>NW_025317874.1:0-24928 GCF_018873765.1 Telopea speciosissima
TATTTATAATATTTAAATTAATTAAATCCCAGTAGGATTTAATAAATCTCAAGTGAGAGTCTGACCCTCTCTCTCTTTGTTTGGCAGTTCTGTTTAAACTCAAAGTGCTACACAGGTGAAGAAGCAGAATCTAATAGGGAAAATATTAATTAATTATTTTATTTAATATTTAATGGATAATTACAATTAGCACTATATCCATTAATTAAATAAAGTACTAATTAAAATAGCAAATTCTAAATAACTCCCTATATGATAACTATTTATCATATACAACCCCCCACTAATCAACACCATCATTATGGAATCTAGGGCATGTACACATGTACTGCCAAACCCCAATCCATAGTACATGTCCATATACGAGCGTCTGTGCATCTGATCGGGTCCCGTAAAACTCGATTAAACACTTCATTTAAAATAACTATAAATAGTGTATCATTTCATGTAAAATAAATTTTGCAAAACCATTTCTAAAAACGGTACTGGATCCAGATTCTGATCCGACCATGCAAAGACAGTTTCTATCTTGGTGTTCCCCAATCGAGCAGTGGCGACTGTGTTGGATAACTCCTTCACTCACAAAGTGTTCACGCATTCCCAGAACACCGGCTTTGACTTGCTTGAGTCTCAGTCATTGATGAACCAAAGAATGCGATCACACTTTGCAGTGACAGGGTTCCCTCAGGTATAGGGTGTCGGTGACACATGTCTATCCCTTCCTATAACTGGTAGTATTACATGAGGGAATCAAAAAAGTAGATTCTTCACCAATGCACACATCAAACATGTGAGCACTCGCATTCATAACCTAACATAGCATGTCTAGGCATACCCAATACGACGACCATATGATAAGGGTGCCCAGCCCAAACCCTAGTCGTGACTACCATTTTAAGTAAAACTTAGGGACACATAATGCTCAAAAAGTTTATATCGCATGTGATAATATTAAACTAAAATGTATAAATGTTCAATACGAAGGTGAACCAGGTTGAATCGGACCGAACCGGGTTTGATGGACACACACTTGTCCAACAATCTCCCACTTGTACATCAAAGCCAATTCCCTATACATTTTAAACCCATGCCCTTCGTGTGTTTCTCAAACACTCTTGGTGACAAACCCTTTGTCATGGCATCAGACACATTTTAAGTTGTGTCCACTTTGGAGATGCTCACGTCGCCCTACTGGATAATCTCTCTGATGAGGTGATACTTCGCTACATGTGTTTGTTCCTTTGATGAGCCCTAGGCTCCTTAGCTTGTGCAATGACCCCTCTGTTTTCACATAACAGGGGAATAGGGCCTTTGACAAGATCAGGGACTACTCCAGAAACGTTAGGAACTTCCTAACCCAAACACCTTATTAGCTGCATCACATGATGCAAAGTGTTCTTAAAAATTGGGATCGGCTGTAGATATCTATTTTATACTCCTCTATATAATGGTACCTCCACTCATTAATCTCGTAACGATTCATAATACCTACTGCATAGCAAACATCCGACTTCGTACACAACATTAGCGTACATAAAACTCCCTACTACTGTGGCATAGGGAATCCTCTTCATCTCTTCAATGTCTGTCTGAGACTGAGAACATTGAGATTTGGAAAGACTGACTCCATGTCCGAAGGGAACACTTCCCCTCTTGGAGTTCTCCATGCCAAATCTGGCCAGGACTTTGTCTATATAGGTAGCATGTGACAAGCCTAGCATCCTTCTCTGGTGATCTCTCACGAGTTTGATCCCAAGGATATAGCTAGCTTCACCAATTTCTTTCATCAAAAACGTTGTGGATAACCACTATTTTACTGATGGAAAAAATCCTATATCGTTACCAATCAGCAATATGTCATCTACGTATAAAATAAGAAAACATACTGCCCTCGCACTGATCTTCTTGTAAACGCATGGTTCATCCATGTTTTGATCAAAACCAAACGATTTGAGTGATTGATCAAACCTGATGTTCCAGCTCCTGGAAGCTTGCTTCAGAACATAAATGGACCTCTGCAATTTGCACACCTTTCTTTCTTCCTCCAAGGAAGAGAACCCCTCTGGCTGTTCCATGTGGATTTCCTCTTGTAGGAACCCGTTCAAGAATGCAGTCTGCACATCCATCTGTCAAATTTCATAATCCAAGTGTGCGATGATAGCCAATAAAATCCTGATGGATTTCATCATTGCCATTGGTGAAAAGATTTCCTCATAGTCTATACCCTCTTTCTGGGTATAGCCCTTTTCCACCAGTCTCGCTTTGAATCTCTCGACCTTTCCATCTGCGCCCTTCTTCCTCTTAAAGATCCATTTACATCCAATCGGCTTGACGCCAAGTGATGGATCGACTAGAGTCCAGACCTTGTTGGAATGCATCAAATCGATTTTAGAGCGCATTGCCTCCAACCACCTAGTGGCATCAACATCCTTTAGAGCCTTTGAGTATGTCATCGGATCATCATTCGATTCAACCGATACCATGTGGCACTCTTCCACTGTTTCCTCTCCGGTTAGAAGAGTTAGCCTAGTGGGTGGTCTAATAGTCCTCCCACTGCGTCGAGGTTCCTCAGGTGTTGGTATTTCAGTGGGTATGTCAGTTGGTCTCACTTCTGGAAGTGACATTTCTGAGCCATCTGATAGCTCTTTAATGACTACTGGTTCGGACCTCTGGGTCATCATTTCTTCCTCCAGGAATGTGACGTATTTACTTACAATGACCTTTTGGTCAACCGGGCCATAGAAATAATAGCCTATCGTGCCTTTGGGGTAGCCTAAGAAATAACATCTTAAAGTCCCGGATTCCAACTTGTCTGTCTGTTGCTTTCGCACATGTGCTATGCAACCCCATACCCTAAAGTGTTGAATACTGGGCTTGCGCCCTTTCCACAACTCAAAGGGTGTCTTGGCTACAGACTTGTTTGGAACCTTATTCAAGATATATATCGCTGTTTCTAATGCATACCCCCATAAAGAGAGAGGCAGCTCACTATAAATGAGCATCATCCGGACCATATCCAATAGGATTTGATTTCGTCATTCAGATACACCATTTTGTTGTGGTGTGCTAGGATTAGTTAGTTGACTAACTATCCCTTATGATATGAGATATATTTAAATTCATCCGATAGATACTCCCCTCCATGATTTGATCGTAAGGACTTGACATGTTTATCGAGCTGTCTTTCGACCTCGGCTTGAAATTCTATATAACCATATCTAGAGTAATCATCGGTGAATGAGATAAAGTACTTATACCCATACCTCGCTTGTATGTTTATGGGTCCACACACGTCAGTGTGTATCAATTCCAACAGATCTGTGGCTCTAGCACCTTTATTGCTAAAGGGTTTCTTGGTCATTTTGCCCTGAAGGCATGACTCATAGGTGAGAAATGGTTCCACCCTCAGACTCTCTAAGGGCCCATCCCTCACCAATCTACTGATTCGGTCCAAGTTAATGTGACCTAATCTTAGATGCCACAGGTATGTTGAGTTCACTGTAGCTGCTTTTCGCTTCAAATCAACATTTGAAACAACATTCCTTCTAATAGGGCAATCTAGAAAATACAAACCGCTTTGCATATAATAGGATGCCACAAAGGAATTATTAAAAAGAATAATTATCTTAGAATTAAAGGAAAAACTATATCCGTCCAAAATAAGTTTTGAAACTGAAATTATCTTCCTCTTAAAACAGGATACATAATAGCAATCCTTTAAAACTATACTAGCAGAACTAAAATTTAAAATAAAAGTTCCCACAACCAATGCCATGGTCTCAGCTCCAGTGCCCATCCGAAGACGCATCTCATTTCTTTCCAGGTTCCTTATCTCCTTGAACCCCTACAAATCATTGCAAATGTGAACAGTGGATCCACTATCCACCAACCAAGAATTAGTCGGTTCAAAAGACTAATTAGACTCACAAAGAATGTAAACATCACATGTACCTTCTTTATCAGCCTCTGTTTCATCCAACTTCTTGTCTTTCAAAGTTGCTAGGTAAGTACGACAGTTCCTTTTCCAGTGACCCTCCTTCTTGCAATAGAAGCACTTGCCTTTGTCTTTATTGCCAGACTTCCCACCCTTGGTTTTCAGGGTCTTACCCTTACTTCTCTTTTTCTTCTTCTTC
This sequence comes from Telopea speciosissima, assembly GCF_018873765.1. NCBI lineage: Eukaryota > Viridiplantae > Streptophyta > Magnoliopsida > Proteales > Proteaceae > Telopea > Telopea speciosissima. Next base: position 4,134 of record NW_025317874.1, read on the forward strand.
CCATCTGAAGAAAGCCTTGCCCTAGTTGCATTGACCTCAGGCTTGTCCTTTTTCAAGGACGCTTCAGCCTCTACCAATGCATTAGCAAGCACGGTGAGCTCCATCTCCTTCTCGGACATCTTGTAGGACATCCTAAAAGGTGTATAGGCAGAAGTGAGTGACGCTAAGATCACATCGATCTTGTACCGCAAACTGAAATCAGTCCCCATAGATTCTAGTTTTTCAAACAGATTGATCATTTTCATTACATGATCCATCACTGGAGTCCCCTGGGACATCTTGATATTATGAATCTGACTCATCGTATCAGAATAAGCGTGTGTCAGCTGCCTGTTGAACAATTCTGTAAGCTTATCCAGGTTACCCCCAGTAGTGGGTATGTCCTTGACCGAGTCTAGAACTGATTTCTCTAACGATCTTAGGATATAAAGTGATGCCTTGGAATCCCTTATGAGAAAATTTTACATCACCTCATGTGCCTCAAAATCGTTCAGGTCGGGTTGAGGAGGAACTTGTTCATCTAGAACTGTAAACAGTCCTTCAGTAGTCAGGAGCAACTTAATGTTTTGGTACCAATCAACATAGTTTGTACCATTAAGTTTGTATTCACTAATAAGTGTCAATAGGTTTGAATTAATGACAGCCATCATATAATTATCTACACATGTACAAATAAAAATCACATGCTAATTAACAACTATTGAAAATAATAAATTGAGCACATACACATCAATGGTCTTTCATGATTTGGGTTTCCCTCATAACCCAAAAGATGAATTGGATACCTACAACCCTTGCATGCATAACTTATCCTGTCGGGAGTCATTATACACATCATGGTAGTGTGGACTAAGCTGTCCACCTCATGGGCTTCTAATATTTTGGGCCACCTGGGTGTCAAGTCCAGATCCTGTTGACTGACATACATCTAAGTCATGTACTTACCTATTGCATTAGTTAGAATCATGGAATCATGAAAGATGATCCACTGTCGCAGTGCCCTCTCACTATCCATACCCTAACGTATCTAGATAGAGGTAAATATAGATAAATGTGTAACAGAGGTCCTAGCAATGTCCTATCGGCTTATACGGGATCATGTCACATACTTTCTACATTTATCTTCAATAGGAGGCCATGGACATGTCTACCGATTAAGACTAGTCCATATCATACATGTATTATGAATAAAGAGGGATTAATCAACTCTCACATATCATGGATAGATTTAAACAAAATAATTAATCAACATTAATTGATAGTGATTATAGGATGACGGCATTTTTATTTAGAAGCAATTTAGGAATCCTCCCAAATAAAAATAAACTAATAACTTGGGTGCATCAACCATGCCATGGATGCCAAGCCTCGATCATCTCTTTCGCCCGATCACATCTTCAAAGTAGGTGATTTGCATCTCCATAATCTTTGAGCACCACATGTGGATCACCATCAACATGCCCTGGGAGTCCTAACTCCTCTAAAATTACAATGGAAACCTAGAAAAAATTCTATACACTTTCCTTTCCATAATAATAAAGAAACCCCGCATGGAGAAACCAACCCACCATTTGGGCTACCAATGGGGTGGAGTACATTTGCTTATAAAAAAGATAGGGGGAGAACAAGAAAAAGAGAGAGAAGCATCATATCCACCCATAACCCCATGTATCACATACATAAACAATCCATCCATTTATTAGAATACCATTTCCATAATCATAATATAATATAATTTTATGCATGGGAATTAAAGCAAGTAAACCAATAAAAATTACATGGATTCCTTCAATTATTGAACCACCACATCACATGTGATAAATTGTATCCAAACTCAAAAATTAAAATCATATTTTAATTGCAAGTGAGTGGAGGGAGGGATCCCTTCACCCATCTTCTTCCTTTAAAACAAAAAATAATGTTTTTCCCGTGGGCAATAGCTATTGGCACCGTAGGCAGAATTGATTGGCACCGTAGGCAGTAGTCACTAGCATCATATGCAGAAGCGACTCGCACCGTGGGCAACAGCCCAAGAAAAAAAGAAAAATACGTAAATGGGCAGGGAAAAGGGGAAGGGACGTGCGCAGAGGCTTGGTAGTGTGCGTTCCCCCCCCCCCCACATGATTAAAATTAAAATTTTAAAAATTAATAATCACATCTCAACAGATACATGTTTCAATAATTGGAAATAACAAACAAATAATAAATCCATCATCACATAGGTAGGTTGTTACACTAACAACCTTGTAACTACCCATGTGCATATGGGAAGGTTGTTACAACAACCATAAATTTAACCTCCCATGTGCAACTTGCATCCCACTCATGACAATCATATTAATCCATTAATTATTCAACATTCATGGGTGGGAAAGGTGGCTTTGATGCCATACTGTTGGTCAAACAACGGTCCAGGGATCAAACCATTACTCCCTAGGAAAACCAATTATCAATGAATTAGGGTATTGCATGCCCTGGGTCGCCCATGGGAACCCTGGTGCATCCCTAATAGGGTTCCTCCTTCCCTATTGTGTCCCATAAAATTAATTATCACAATAGGGATGGAGAAAATCATCTCTAGTCATCGCATGGCAAGAGGGATCCTTCCCATACTCGAATACGCAATGGAAAATAATTGACTCGAGTTTCTTTCGCATCCCATAAATATTAATAATCAATAAACTGAAGGAATTAATAAAGAACTGCTGACCTAGTGAGCCTCAAGTGTTGCTCCTCCAATAGACAGTGGTTCTTCCTCCAGTGAGCGCTCCAAGCAAACAGATCTGAACCTCCAATGGTGCTACCAAGGTTCTACACGCCAATCCCAGATGCTCTCAAATTCCTCAGCATAGATCTGGGTTTCTAAAACCCTAACTCTCAAACACAGATGAGAGAAGCAAGAAGAAGAAGAAGAGAGATCACAAGAGGGAGAGAGAGTGTCTGCCCAAAACGTGGAGAGCTCCTTTTTTTTTTTTTTTTTATTTTTGGTCTCTTATATTTATAATATTTAAATTAATTAAATCCCAATAGGATTTAATAAATCTCAAGTGTGAGTCTGACCCTCTCTCTCTTTATGTGGCAGTTCTGTTTAAACTCAAAGTGCTACACAGGTGAAGAAGCAGAATCTAATAGGAAAAGTATTAATTAATTACTTTATTTAATATTTAATGGATAATTACAATTAGCACTATATCCATTAATTAAATAAAGTACTAATTAAAATAGCAAATTCTAAATAACTCCCTATATGATAACTATTTATCATATACAACCCCCCACTAATCAGCACCATCATTATGGAATCTAGGGCATGTACACATGTATTGCCAAACCCCAATCCATAGTACATGTCCATATACGAGCATTTTTGCATCTGATCGGGTCCCGCAAAACTTGATTAAACACTTCATTTAAAATAACTATAAATAATGTATCATTTCATGTAAAATAAATTTTGCAAAACCATTTCTAAAAACGGTACTGGATCCAGATTCTAATCTGACCATGCACAGACAGTCTCTATCTTGGTGTTTCCCAATCGGGCAGTGGTGACCGTGTTGGATAACTTCTTCACTCAAAAAGTATTCACGCATTCCCAGAACACTGGCTTTGACTCGCTTGAGTCTCAGTCATTGATGAATCAAAGAATGCGATCACACTTTACAGTGACAAGGTTCCCTCAGGTATAGGGTGTCGGTGACACATGTCTATCCCTTCCTACAATTGGCAGTATTACATGAGGGAATCGACAAAGTAGATTATTCACCAATGCACACATCAAACATGTGAGCACTCGCATTCGTACCCTGACATCACATGTCTAGGCATATCCAATGCGACGACCATATGATAAGGGTGCCCAGCCCAAACACTAGTCATGACTACCATTTTAAGTAAAACTTAGGGACGCATAATGCTCAAAATGTTTATATCGCATATGATAATATTAAACTAAAATGTATAAATGTTCAATACAAAGGTGAACCGGGTTGAACCGGACCGAATTGGGTTTGATGGACACACACTTGTCCAACAGTAAAAGGCTCCTTGATTAAGTCCTACAGCTCTGAAGGTACATTCCAGGCTTGTATATTAGATCATCCACAAGTATTTACAAATTGTAGCCCTTTTAGAAGTTCCTAGTTGTTGCCTCTGTACAATCACTTGTCAAAAAAGAGTTATGTTCAACAAAAACAAAGAACCCATTATATAAAACACCAAAAACCCATCCGGATTTGTTTATGCATCTGTTAAAGTAACCTGCACAGATCAAAACAAGGTTTGGTGGATTTGTGATGGTTCTAATAGAGCAAGAAGTAAATACATTACCATTCTCCTCTTCACATCGAGTCAAATCCTGTAAGGGCATTAGGGATAGTCAAAGATTAGAAATCCAACGATTAATGTTGTTGAGGATTAGCTTTTTTTATTTTTTGATGAAAGGAAAATACATCAAGAAGAAAAGAGAATACAAAAGTCAGAATAAAAACCACAATACCTATTTACAATCTTTGATAAGTGAGTTCTATTTGCTAAAGTATGAGTTGGTCTTACTAAATCTTTATTTACTTTATGAATTATAATAATATCAAAATAAGAGTAAAGAAAAACTATGTCAAAAAGTAGGTGATAGAGTCTCCAAGGCTAGAAATGAGATTAATCCTTTTGGAGCCAAGAAGCTAAGTTCGTAGAATCTGTCCATAAAGTCAAGTGCTTGATGCCTTTTCCTTTCGTTGATCGGATGCCTTGTGCAATTGCCGATCCTTTTGCTTCATCTGCATTTTTTACAAATCAATAATCATATTCTATTAAGATTACATCCTCACTAACATATAGAATAGATGCCCAACCACCTTCCTTAGAGTCAAGTTAAAAGCTTCCATCTGTTGGAAGAATATGACATCCAGAAGTAACATTCAGATTGGCTAATGGCAGTAGAGAGGGAGGATAGGAAAGATCAAGTTCTCTTTGGGTTTGAGACGGGGTATGATCTGGTGGTATGGAAGTGGAGAGACAAGGGTGATGGATGGTAGCTATCCAATTGCTGATATTAGTGATCGCTCGATAGGGGTTTGGCTTATCCTGGTCATGGTAAGACCGATTGCGTTAAAACCAAATAAAATATAAACCGAATGTTGATGATTAGCTTTGGATTAGGATTTGAGCATATCTTTGCTACTTGGTTCTTATGATGCCAAATGAAGTAAGTGGATATGGTAATGACATTGCAGGCCCATTTGCAGTTGTTTTTGTTGAGGGATAAAGATTGGAACTTGTATAGGAGGAAAGTTTTGGGATTGATATGATGGACATGGTTAACTCTAAGCCCAAGTGGTCCCGCTGCCCAGATTTGGATTGGTATGTAATAGGAGAAGAGAGCATACCATAGCGATTCTTGAGACATATTGCATACAGGGCAGAGGGGATCAGTTATACCCCATTTCGAGAGATATTCTTTAATTGTTATTCCATTATGGAATGTTTTTCATAAATGAAATTTGAATTTAGGATGGATATGAAGTTTCCATACGAACTTCCACCACTTAGAATTGGGCTGGGGGACATGTCCACTGGTGGATGAGCAATTTTAAGGAGAAATTTGGATGCTAGTTTGATGGAAAAGCTGCCTGATGATGATAGTTTACACCACCATAAATCTGGTCCTTAGTGGGGATTCTATTGATGTTATGAATGGCTTGGGGGTAAGAAGCTTGACAGAAGGTCAATGTTCTAATGTGAAGATTCAATGAATGAGGATATCTAGAGTCAGATAGTGGATGATCTATTGGGGTGGAGGCTATGATCTCTGATGAAATCAGTGGATCTGTCCAGAAGAAAGTATTAATATCAGACGTGATCTTTCAGTTGACTATTTTCTTTGAGTAAAGGGAGAATGCTTGTTATAATATTCTAGGTCCAGGAGTCTTTTCTTAATGGTGTGGGGGTCAAAGAGGGATCTGTTGTTGGCATAAATAGCTCTCAGGCATCTAGACCAGAAAGATTGGGTATCATTGAGGAGTCTCCATCCCAATTTGAGTAACAAAGCTTTGTTTAGGGATGGGGTGGCAGAAGCCGGCTTTGAGGGCGTCCTCATACAAGCAAATCTCCCCTTCTCTCCTAGATCAGACCCTTTCATTAGCAGATGGAAACCTAAGCTTAATTGAGCCAGGTATATGGTATCTCACACTGAAGAAATGTGGAGCATGTTTGTCCAAAGTAGATGCCGCTTTGTCAACCCCCTTCCCAGAGGTAAGGTCCCTTCTAGACGTGGCTCTATGCCCATGTGGGGTTCTCGGTGGGTCGTGCCTCACAATAAGGTGTGTAGTGGAGGCCTTGGAGCTTTTGGCTCTCTGACAAGGCAAGAGTTCATGATCAGAAGAAGTAGAGAGACCGTGATAGCTGAGGGCAGAAGAGCCCTCACGGGTGGCCCAACTGGGGGCATTCATTGCGAAAATAAAGGAAGAAGGCGAAGTCACTTATTGATGAAAATGAAGAAAAAGAGTAGAACGCTAAGTAGAATCGCAAGATTTTAATCATCAATCAAGCTTCCTTATGGTTGCATAAATGAAACATGAGCACCTGAGAAATTTTCAGGAATTCAGCCCGGTAGTAGGCACGTGTGATGTGATGTCTCATAAAGTCCACTCAAAATTTTCATGAATTCATGCCCCTATGATACATTCGCTTTTAGGTGGATGCCCTTTGGTTTATGTAATGCACCTGTCACCTTTCAGAGATGCATGATGTCTATCTTTTCTGACATGGTGGGGGAGTTTCTCGAAGTCTTCAGGGATGATTTCTTTGTAATTGGCTCTTCCTTTGATGATTGTCTTTCCAAGTTAACTAAAATTTTGAAACATTGCTTGGAGACAAATTTGATTTTGAGTTGGGAGAAGAGCCATTTCATGGTTCAACAAGGGATTGTGCTTGGTCACATTGTGTCTCAACGTGGGTTAGAGGTTGATAGGGCTAAATTTGATTTGATTACCAACCTCTCATCCCCCACTTCTGTTTGGCAGATCCGTTCTTTTCTAGGCCATGTGGGCTTTTATAGGCGGTTCATTAAAGACTTTAGCCATATATCTAGACCCTTGTGCAATCTGCTTGCCAAGGATGCATATTTTATATTTTGATGATGCTTGCCTCCAAGCCTTCAATACCCTTAGAGCTTTATTGTCTACAACACCCATAATCCATCCCCCGGATTGGTCACTACCATTTGATATTATGTGTGATGCATCTAACTATGTGATTGGAGTTGTGTTAGGACAAAGAGTCGACAAGAAACCCATTGTCATATATTATGCTAGTAAGACCTTCTCAGAAGCTCAATTGAATTATACCACGATTGAGAAAGAGTTGCTAGCTGTAGTGTTTGCTCTTGATAAATTCCGATCTTATCTCTTAGGATCCAAGGTTGTGGTGTATTCTGATCATGCTGCTTTTAGACATTTACTTGCCAAGAAAGACACCAAACCTACATTGATTAGATGGATTCTACTACTGCAAGAGTTTAATTTAGAAATTTGGGACAAGAAAGGTTCCGAAAATGCGGTAGCAGATTATTTGGTCTTAGTTGAGTCTCCCTCCACCACTGAGTTGGTTAGAGAATCCTTTCTTGATGAGCAATTTTTTGTGGTTTCTTGGACTCCTTCTCCTTGGTTTGCACATATTGTGAACTACTTGGCTGTTGGGAAGCAACCTGATGGTTGGAGTAAGCAAGAGAAAGATTCTTTTCACAGCTAAAGTTCTATTATTGGGAGGACCACTCGGAATTGTTCAAGTATTGAACTGACCAAGTTATTTGCCGTTGTGTCCCCGAGGGTGAGTTTTATAGTATCCTTACCTTTTGTCACACTTTTGCATGTGGAGGGCATTTTAGTAGCAAGAAAACTGCTGCCAAGGTTTTACAGAGTGGTTTGATGCCCATGAGTTTTGCCACAATTGTGTCCAATGTCAAAAAGTCAGAAATATGTCTCGTAGAGATATAATGCCCCTTAACATTCTAGTTGTTGAGATCTTTGATGTGTGGGTATAGATTTCATGGGACCTTTTCCTTCATCTTTCGGCCTTGAGTATATTTTGGTTGCGATAGACTATGTGTCTAAGTGGGTTGAGGCATTGGCTACTTGAACCTATGATCACAAGGTGGTGGTTAAGTTTGTACAGAGCCATATTTTCAGTTGCTTTGGATTTCCACGTGCCATCATTAGTGATGGTGGCTCTCATTTTAAGCACTGGATTTTTGGGGCTTTACTGCGGAAGTATTCTATTACTCATAAGGTTGCCACGCCTTATCATCCATAGACCAGTGGTCAAGTAGAGGTGTCCAATAGGGAGATGAAGTACTTTCTTGAGAGAACGGTTAGGTTGGATAGGAAAGATTGGTCATTGAGACTAGATGACGCATTGTGGGCCTATCGTACTACTTACAAGACTCCCTTGGTATGTCCCCATACCGATTGGTATTTTGGAAAGCTTGTTACTTACCTATCGAGTTGGAACACTTTGCTTTGTGGACCATTAAACAGCTTAATTTTGATATGGTCAAAGCTGGTTCGACCCGTCGTTTTCAACTCTTAGAGTTGGAAGAGATGTGCAATGATTAGCATGAGAGTGCACATATTTATAAGGCTAGAACAAAGGCTTTTCATGAAACATATTGTCCATAAGTCTTTTGAGGTTAACGAGAAAGTTTGTGTTTTCAATTCCAAGTTATGCCTCTTTCCTGTTAAGTTTCGTTCTCGTTGGGATGGCCCCTTTGTGATCATTAAAGTGTCGCCCTATAGTGCTATTACCATTCAAAATCCTAAAACAAGGCATTCTTTTCAGGTTAATGGGCAGCGTCTGAAGCCCATTATGGATGGTATTACAGATGGGTAGGTCATTGAGTCTATTGATTTGATTGACCCAATTTATGAGTTTTATTGAGCCTCCACTCTTTGTTTGGCTGAAGACAGTAAACTTAGCGCTTGTGGGAGGCAACCCACCATTTTACTTCGGTTTTTGTTTTCTTAGCTTTTCAGATAGACAATAGATAGCCATGGCAGGTGCGGGTTGATGGTCGTAGCGCTCCACTTCACAAGGTTGTATTGCTGCTTCCCTTTGTTTTTATTTGTTTCCCATTGTTTTATATTGTCATATTATTTTGCATGCCATTTGAGACACTATCATTTAAGTTGGGGAGGGAGAACAATGAGAACAACTCTGATCTTTCTTGCAAATTCATGCTAAATTTTTTTCCAATCTAGAGCATTCAATGTCGTTATCAGGAGTTATAGCAACCTATTTAATCCAGTCTTGACTTGCAACCTATTTAAGTTGAGTAAGTAAGTCCGAGGGGTGTTTTTACACCTAATTCCTTAAAGCCCTCTGGCTTGAGAGTAATTGACCCAAAGCTCGCTACATGATCTATCTAGAAAGCTTAAGGGGTTAAGTCATTGCACAGATTGAAGAATTTAAAAAAAAGAAAAAAAAAGAAAGAAAAAAAAAATAAAACATGATAATGAATTGTGGGCTTGTGTAACACTTGGACATTATGATATAGCTTAAGATGAGTGATTTTGATTGCATGAGTAGGAGTTGGCTAACTTAGAAGAGTTTCTTGTTCTTTACTTAGATTTCTGTTGGGTTTTATTGACATGCTTAAGGGTCCTTTCTATTGTTTAATTGATGATGATTTTACTTGCTTTTGAGTGGTTAAATTAAGCTGAAGGAGTGATACGCAGAGTAGTTTTTGTTTTCTTTCACTCGAGGACAAACAAAAGTGCAAGTTAGGGAACGTGATCGGGCTATAATTATGCATTGAATTTCTATTTAATTGTTGGTCCCAATTTAATATTTTTGGTTTAATTAATTCCATTTTGCTAAGTAATTGTGATTGCAGGGTGTTACAGGGTGATGCGCATAAAAGATGCTGAATGGAAGGATTTAATGCAATCTAGGCACCGATCTACCCATGGATCGACTCACATGTGATTAAGAGTGAGATGGGAAGAAGTTTCACTGAAGACCCAAGGGCATTGAAGAGATTTCACCTCAAATTAGAAGTATGACCAAGAAATTGGGCAACAAAGGAATAATCGTAATTTAAAAAAATTAGGAAATTTCCAGAATGTATGTGATATTAGGCTCATATTGTTTGGAACATTAATTAGAGCAATTTTAATTCAGATTAGGTCCATCCGGAACTAAAATAAAGAGATATTTTCAAAAAAAGGATTTTGACCAAATTAGAGTTTAGGTTGATTTTAGATTTAAAGAAAAAAACTCTCTCCCCTTCCCTAATTCCATCTCTCTCTCACGTCCCTTTCACTCTCCTTCTCTCTCCCAACTTTCTCTATCTCACGCCTCCCATCTTTCACGATTCTATCTCTCTCCCATTCTTTCATTCTCTCTCCCAACTTTCTCTATCTCACGCCTCCCATCTTTCACGATTCTATCTCTCTCCCATTCTTTCATTCTCTCTCCCAACTTTCTCTCACGACTCCCTCGCGGACTCTTTCACACTTAATTTTTTTTCTTTCCATCTCTCACGCTCTCTTTTGTTTTTCCCTAATATTTCTTTTTAAGAACGGCTCTTCCCTCCTAGAATGCTATCTCCAACAGCCACAACCGAGCACAATACCACTCACCATCATTCCATCCTTCATCTCATCGTCTCCTTTTCTCTTTTCTTCTTCTTCTACTTCTAAGGATTTTTTTGGACAACATCCCGCAATAATACCAACCTCATCATTGAAGCCGCTCCAGCTCTCTACCTGCATATCACGTTCATGGAAGATCACCATTGTTGCCCCCTATCAGTTAGCCTCATGAGTGACTAAGTATCTTATGTCTTTAGGTGTAGATGAAGTATTGAATTTTGTTAATTAAATTTATCGATGATACATTTGATTGCTTGATGCTAAGGCTTATAATTTTATTTCATTGAATGGATGTTATTGTTAAATCTAGTTTAGGAAATTTGTTTTTGTGACTCATCTTTTCTGTTCAAGCAATGGTATTCTTGTGATTGTAATTGAAACCGATGATAGTCTATAATTGATCGAACTAAGCATGCTAAGCCAAAAGCAAAAGACGATAGTGATCCACAAGATAGGTTTTAACTAGGTCGAATTGCAATTTATCATTTTGTGGTGTCATTAGGCTTGTAGCTGTAATGAACCGTAAGTGTATGCCATAAATTAACTAATGAATTAATGTGGATTTGAAACCTGAAGATAGTCTCTCTCTTTCATCTCTCAAATTGATTTTTAGTATCCCTTATAGTTAATTATATTATTGTTTTTTGTTTAGTTTAATCAAAACCCGAAACGATTATGTTTCGTCCTTAGCATTTTAGCCTACCAATTCCTCGTAGATTCGATCACTACTTACCACTGTTCTATTAGTTCTAATTAGGGTTTATTTTTTATCTCTTAACGATACGATCAGTATGCATGGTGTTTCGGTCAAGGACCGAAAATAGAGTTTGAAAATAGGGTGTAAACAATACCCCTTGCAATGCTTATGTAGCTTGCATAAGAAAATCCGATTTAGATATTAAGAAGGAAGACTTTGTCTCCAATGAGTTGGAATTTTTTATTAGAGAGGACAAGGAAGGGAGTCCAGCTCTAAGATTGTAAATGTTATTTATTTTTGGGAGGCTTGAGAGCCTAGATAGTGTATGTTGCTATCCTTGTGGGTTAGGGGTAAGACGGGCTATGTTCCCCCCTTGTATCTTCCATTCTTTCTTTAATTAATAAAATTTTAAGGGCCAGCCCCGGTCCTAGATAATATTCGGGTTAAAAAAAAAAACAATGCCCCTTGCAATCACTGTGGACGATGCTCATAAAGTCCATATGTGGTTGCATAAGAATCTTTGTCCCTATTCGCGATTTTGCTTTGTGGTGTAACCACCTTTGAGTAGGTCATTAAGGTCAATTAGAGTAGATCGATAGATTTTGGTTCCACCGTGTTTACCAAATTTGAACCTAAATGATATTTCGATTAGATGATCGACAAGAGAGGTATAAACAATGCCCCTCATAAACCCTTTGAACAAGATCGAATGTCCAGAGTTCAATGGGTTTGTGACATCTTGAACCATAAAAGAAATGACCAACCCTTTGCATCTCACAATTCCTTTGAGGACATGAGTTTAATTGGGATTGTGGATATGCTTTTGATCGGCCATGCCTAGCAAATTCGGTCAAGTCAGGCCCATATTTAGTAGGGTAAAATACGTGTACCCCCTATGATGCACCCGATATTCCTCGTACCCCCTATGGCTCTGACAATTCCGCATACCACCCCTCATAATTCCATGTACCACCCCTATTTTACCCTCCTAATGCTAGACAAGTCCAAACCATTAAGTTTAGCCGGTAAGTGCTAAAAACATGACCATTTTAGTCTTTCTTCAAAAATCCTAAATGCCCTCACCTATTGGTTCATAATATGAAAAGACCTTTGGGCATTGAAAAGTCCTAAATGCCCTCACCCACCCAACCCAATACCGCCACCACTACCCACCATTGCCATAGCCACCACCACCGCCACCCAGCATTACCACCATCACCGCCCTCTATTACAGAGAGAAGAACTCGCACTGCAAGGGACAGAGAACGAGAACACCAATGAGGTCCGAGAGCATCCCTTACCGCTGGGAGAAATTGGAGAATCTTCAATATGATATATCAAAGGAATGGCTGATGGGCTTCAAATTGAGGTCGAGAAGTACTTCAAAGATGGGAACTCAAACCCCAATAGATCGATACGATCAGCAAGCCATATAAAAAGTAATTTCAGAATATTCAGGTCTGAAAACCTTCACTAAAACAGAGTAACGCCACTGTCGAACTAACGGGAAAAATTATTTAAATTGAGCCAATGGAAAACTTCTGCAACTGATGTCGAATAGACCTTTCAAAAGTGTTAATCAACTCTCCGACTTCAACTCCCATAAAAAGGATGAACCTGAATGGTGTTCTGTAACCTATTTTCATCTACCCATGGAAGATCAGAGGATTGAGTTCTAAACCAACTGAAATAGATTCTTCATATTCCTTTTTAAACCAGGGATAAGAAATTTTGAAATCGAATCTGCCAAGTTTAACGATTTTTTCTAAACCAGCTGAAATAGGTTCTTCATATTCTTTTTTAAATCAATTTCTGATGACTTGGTTGGATCTAGCAGCTCTAGGTGACTCTAACTTTGAAGTTTCAGAGCTATTTGAGTCAGCCTTGGGCTCAGATTTTTCTAATTTTCTCAAATAACTTCTGATGATAGGAAGGCTTGATGGTTGAGAGATCCACAGATTTCAGTAATTCATAGAAAAACTTCACCGGATTGGCATGGGAAACCTAGCGAGGAGTCTAGCACCATCATCAATTTGATTGATTATTCTCAGCTACAACATTTGTTGCAACCTAACCATGTAGACCATGATAGCAGATCCAAAGAATATGGAGCACTCCTATCCTCATCGTTTAGGAAACTTTAGATTCATACTCTACAACTGTAGGTAACCAATTTTCATCTTCTAAGCATTTGAGGATGATAGGGCGTGGTATTGGTGAGGATTTGGAGGGTTTTTGGTATGGGTTGCGATAGAGATCACATTGGGTGGTTCAGAATGGTTTCGTCCCAATCGATGCTATGATGAAGGAGATGGTGGTGTCTCATCATGTGAAACAGAAAAGAAGCCGGTGATTCTGCATCTCTGAACTTGAACTTCTCTTGCAGTGCGAGTTCTTCTCTCTGTAACAGAGGGCCGTGATGGTAGTAATGCTAGGTGGTGGTGGTGGTGGTGGTGGCTGCGGCAATGCTGGGTGGTGGTGGTGGTACTGGGTTAGGTGGGTGAGGGCATTTAGGACTTTTCAAATTTATAAAAATAGAAGAAAGGATAAAATGATCAAGTTTTAACACTTAACGGTTAAACTTAACGGTTTGGACTTGTCTAGCATTAGGAGGTAAAGTAGGGATGGTACATGGAATTATGAGGGGTGATACACAGAATTGTCAGAGCCTTAGGGGGTACGAGGAATATTGGGTGTATCGTAGGGGGATATGCGTATTTTACCCCATTTATTAATGTCTTGTATTTCTCCTTCCTGGTTAGTCACTTCTTGATTTCAACGAACTCTTGGACGGCTTCCTTTAGGCTCTTAAATAAATATTGACCAAATTGACAAACCAAGCTGGTTGACCCAGTAAGTGGAGGGATTTGGCTCCTGTCCTGCCGTGGCGGGAGTTGGAGCGTCCAGCAAACCCCACAGATGCTGCCACATGGACAGGAGACCATCCAATGACAAATTGTTGAGTTTCATAAGTTTAACCCATTTGCCTCTTCCGTTGCTCTCTCACCCTGCTTCAATGACGAACCCGACCCGTTTTCTTTTTTAATTTTGAAACCTAACGAAACCCATTAACCCAACCCCCTTCGTCTTCCCCCTTTTCACTCTTCTCCCTTTCTTGTCTCTCTCCATCTCTTGACCTTGCGACAACCGTAGCATCGACGATGACGAACAGGCGAGCGACGAACATTTGGGAAACAATTGAAGAGCAAAACAGTATCTTTGGCATTTTACCTTTTGGACAGCTTAAATGCTCTGCCCCATGGTTGATTTGAGTAGATTTTATCTTTTCTTAGCTTCCTTGAGGAGCACTAAGATTCTCCACAGGAGGAACCAGAGTTCTAAATACAAAGAGCTTGGGATTGTCGAAGTGATGGTAGGCACATCTATTGGGTTTTGGGCTTCATTAGTATATGTTATCTCTATTGAGCCCATAAGGTAAATATTAATAATTCACTCCAGGTTTAAGTCAGGGGTATAACTGACCTTACATATTGTGGGAGTGTGATTAGGGTAAGGGAGAATATTATATATTCAACCCTAAGGTCCCCACAACCGTCACTTGTTGTTTTGCATTCCTACTCATGGGAGAAAGGGTGAAAAGGTTGTGGAAGGCTAAAGGAAAGGAGAAAAGCTTGGGGATCGATTACAGCCGCTATTAAACAAGGTATGTTATTTATGATTCTCAGTTATGATGTTCCAAATTTATATGGGTATATGTGAAAGGGTTGATTGGGGTTTGTAAATCCCTACAGTGGTATCAGAGCCAACCCATATGGATTTGGAATTCATAGTTTTGCTTGAAATGAATTTTTTAAGGTTTTTCAGGTTTTGGAACGACCTTGTACGGTCGCTGTCAGTGGTGTACGACCACCAAAATTTGAAAAATTTTATATGGAATGGAAGAGGAGGTCGAGGTGGTCACGGCCATGTAAGCCGTTTTGCCAGAAACGTTGCCACGCGCCCTCGAAAAAAGCGCATGAATCTCACGCACCTGATTTCTCGTTAAAAAAAAAAAACCGTTTTGGTTAGAGAGCGGCGAACAATTCATTGCTAGGTCGACTTGGTACGGTTTCCAAATCAACCCGGTGAGCTAGCGGGTCATGACTCGGCTGGACCCAGCCCGACCTAGGTGGACCAGATCCAGTCCGACCCAAGTGGGCCAGACCAAGCCCGACCCAGGTGGGCCAGACTGAGCCTGACCTAGGTGGGCCACACCCAGCCAGACCCAAGTGGCAAGACAGAACCCGACCCAAGTAGATCAGCCGAACCCGATCCAAGGGGGTCGACCCAGGCCCAACCCGAATGGCAAACCGACCTAAGGAATATGGGTTTTGGCCCGGATCCGAGCTCGATTGGGGCGGGTCAAATGACCCGATTTTTTGACCCGGTTGATCAGACCGTCCTGGTTTGAATCGGGGCAGACCAATCGGGCCCAACCCGGTTCAGGCTGGCTCAGACCGGTCAGGTTGACTGGTTTGACCGACTGCATGTGATATCACGCGTCGGATTCAAACCGCGCGTGAGGGCACGTGGGAGAGAGTTTGAGGTCCCCATTTTTTCCATTGTGCTTATTTTTTCGAGAGCTACGTATTGGTATGCCCCACTTACCTCAATTGTAACCGCTGGGACCCACAATGATCATTTTCTATGTTTTTACAACTCTTGAAAGGTGTATACCTGCATTATTTTTCTTTTACTTCTATCATTTATGAGCCATACATTTGCAATAGTATGTAGTGATGCAATACAGAACAACTGTAATTTTTATAGAATTGATGTGTCATAAAGTTTATATATTGAATTGTTTTTAATTTATAAATAAATATCCCATAGCTGCATCATGAGTTGTTAGGTACTCTAATAAGGTCAGCTGGAATTCACCAAAGTGGTAAAAATTGATTTTATTAGAATGCCCAATAACTTAAGGTTCATTCTAAGAGCAGCAAAGAAAGGTGATGCTCACCCTAAGGTAGCATCATCCAAGACCAAAATAATACACACACACACATAGGGAGAGACTGGCCTTGGAATAATTGTTTACCCAAAGGTGACAGTTCTTTCATAGGTTGGTGCTGTCCCGCGGTAATTGCAAAGTATTGAGTGCACCAGTACATTTCAAAAACCTAAAGGTTAGGGATGTAGATTCGGTTGACACTCTCGGCTATGTACTGGTACATTGTATTGTATAACCAGCAAAGTCTGAAGAGGACCAGTGCATTTCAAAACCCAAAGGTTAGAAATGTAGTTCCGGTTGATACTCATCTGGTTTTATAAACTTGTTCATTAGGAACTGGCATGGGCCATAAGTTATAGGTATTAACAATACCCAGTGCTTAAGTTAGCGAAAGGTCATGATTGTGCATGAAAAATCTTACACATAAGAATTAGTTAAGGTGATAGAAAATATACTATACTGCACGTGCTTGTAAGAAAGTTCATTACTCTATAGGTGGATTGGTTGCAGTTTTTCATTTTGGGAACTATAGGGGAATGGGGTGTTGACCACCACAGTGACACATCAATTTTCTCTGTAGTTCGGTCATGGCAGCAAAGAGATTAGGTATGCACATGAAAGTGTAGGAAAAATTGGCACCTTGGGGCTCTTTATGCCCAAAAGTGATAGGACTATTGTGATTACTTTTGGTTTTATGGTAGTGCGGCTGAATAAAAGGCTTCAGCACATCTTATGCCCAGAAAGGGGAAGACATGTTCCGATTGTGTTGATATGAATTGTGTGGTTTTCAGCAATTGCTTGTCTTTTATGGCGTGTTTGTAACACACTATAGTTATGCTTCCATGGACAATAGTGTGCGTTTATCTGTTTAGTAGTGACTAGAACTCGTGTACGCTATCCTGACTGAGTAAGGTATAGGCAAAGAATATGGACCACTGCATCTCAGGAAGTATATGTTAGGAATGTACATCAAACTTTTACTCTTCGCGATTACGCTAATTTGTTACGAACAACATGTTTGAGTTAAAATAAAACCGCAAGCGTACGGGTCAATCGTAGCTATGGGTCGAACACGAGGAGATATACGCCACTCTATTTAAATAACTTAAAAGTAATGCAAAGTGAACCGAATCAATCGAATCAATTAAAGTACTAAATTAAACTAATGGATCCTACTCACAAGCATCTAACCTATTAAACTAAAGTGAATTGAGTGGAATAAAGGAATAAAAGAAACATATCAAATTAATGCAAATTGGACGTAATAAAAGTGCAGCCACATATCCACATAAACAAAATAACCACATAAATGAAATAAAAGAAATAGAGGGCGAAGAAGAAGAAGAAAGAGAGAATAAGATAGAAGAGAGGGAGAATGAGATTGAGAGTTTGGAGAATGCGAACCTAGATGTGCTTGAACCAGATTAATTAAAGAAGCTTGAATGAATACTTGCATGAACTTACCATGGCCTCCCCTTCTAACAAGTCTTGTCATCAACATAGGAGCTTAGACTGGGAGGCTTTAAACTAGAACTATCACAACCATTAAACTAGGCTTATAAAATCAAAACTAAGAACATGAAATCAAAACTAAGAACTTGAAAGAAACTAATCTTATGAAACTAAAACTAAAAACTAGAAAGCCAAAATCACAATTTAGAAAGCAAGGAAGAGAAGAAAATTTTACTAAGTGAATGAATGAATTTTACAAGAGAGGTAGGGGGTATTTATAGGGGGAAGAGAGGAGAAGAGAGAAGAGGGAAGTGTAGGAGAAATACTCCCTAAGAAAAGAGAATATTCTCTTCTCCTTCCTCTTTTACAATGCCTTGAATCCTAAGAAAAAAGGAAACAATAGAAAGAAGAAGAAGAGAAGATTGTTTACATAGACCTTCAATTTCTAGAAAAGTAAACTTCCAATTCTAACAAGTGCTTCCTTTTCTTTGTAGATATCTTTTCCAAGCAATAAAATCAAAGCATCTTTGATTTTTCAACCTTCCATAGATGAGAAAATATCTTTTAAAATAAACTTATCCCAAGAATTCCATAAGTGCCTTTGGAAAGTTGGAGGAGAGAGAGAGTGATGACTAGGATTACACTCATAATTAATGCAATGTCAACTTTGTCCTTCAAAAAACGTGGTGCATGGGGGTGTTTATATAGGCCTCACCATTGTGTTCCTTGTGAAAAATCACCCAAAATATACCCAAATTTCATCCAATTTGGAGTTGGGGAGCCCAAGATATTTCAAGTTGAAATTGGACTATCCAGAGCCCTCTAAATGGAATCTCTTGGCTAACAGAAAAACTTCTCAGAATTCGCTAAAGCCCCTCGAATCTGAACTTCCGCTTTACTTTGTCCCTGGCCAACTGTCAATAATTATAAATAAACCCTTGCAGACCATTTTCGCGCGTCATTACGGAAACAGCCGTAACTTCTTCGTTTCAACTCGGAATCAAGTGCCGTTTGAACCTTTGCGAAGCTGACTCATGGGCTACGCATCAATACTATTAAAACCTCTAAAGAGCTTAAAAACATTTTCTTAGCATCATCTCCTCCATTTTCACAAGAATTCACCTAAACCCTGAAAAGCACAAGAAAGCACCGAGTAACTCTGTCCAACGTGGTAAAATATATGTTTTATACCCTAAGATTTCACACATAAATGTACTCATCAGATTCCCCCACACTTGAACGTTACTTGTCCTCAAGTAAACAAAAACAAAAACTAACCTAGAATGCAAAAAATCCTAACTCACTTTCATAGGAATCACGGTTGCACTTAGCATGTGCAACAAGCCTTGAAACGCCTAGGTTATCCCTAGTGGACGAGTTGTGTCTCGTGGGTGTTTGCAGTGAATATACACCCAAAATTCAATAAAGCAAAAAGAATGATGTAAATTTTTTTCTCATGGCATAAGTAAGATAGTGCACACAATCTCAAAGAAATACTCAACCTAAAGATTAAGGAGCCAAAGATTCCCCCACACTTGAATTTTATCACCCCACATTAATTCAGGCAACTAGCATATATCAAGATTAAGGGATCTCCTTTTATCTTCTGAACACTACTCACCTTCAAGTAAACCACTCATAACATCGATGGAACCAAAGACTTAGGCTTTGAGTATTTTTTACCATACTTTCTTTTCAAGCATTAAGGTAGAAGTTTTTTTTTTCTCAACCATAAGCTCTATTTCTACTCCAGTACTGTTCTCTGAATGACATGGTGGAGCATACACCAGACACCCAAATACTTGGTAGCTTCGCTTTTTGCATATATCCATAAGACATTGAGACATTGATGCAAGGGTTTTTTTTTTTTTTTTGAGTTTCCTTCCAAGGAATTTCGATCAAGTTACCCTGTTTCACGAGGTACAGTGCCCTATCTAGTTCCAAGGAATTCCATTTTTCTTTCTGTTTCTCTCTTTTTTTTTTTTTTTCTCACTTTCACTTTCATGCCTTGCCATAAATAAATTGGTCTCCACTACTAGCCAAAAGATCAAGGGGTCCATAAACACATAGAAGAATCTAACCATCAAATGTAATAGCACTCATATTTTCAGACTCAATCCCTATCACTGGATATAAACCAACCACCGTCCTTGAAAAGGGATTTTCTATTATTTCGCATGCTAGGGCACCTAATTCCCTCTTTCTCTAGCTTTGTAATTAAAGAGACTTATGCACAAAACCAAAACTACTGCTATAATCAAAATTCACAAAATTCACCAATTAAGACCAATACACCCCCCACACTTAATTCATACAGTGTCCTCAATGCATGCAGAAAAGAAAGAATAAGGACAAGGGATGAGATGAGGGGGCTTACCAGATATAATCAATAAAGAGGATCATGAAGAGTCATGACCTCTACAAGAAGTACTAGGGGCAACAACAGAAATCTCAATCCATGGCCAGTAAATGTAGAAAGAACTTCAGAACTACAATATACTCGACCATGAATTTTAGTAAAGTGAGATGTAAGATGGAAGTTAAGCACAAATAAGAAATACCCAATAGGAAAATCTGTCCTCATAGGACAGTGAAAAATGAAGGCATTGAAACTCAAGCCATAAATCCTCCCATTCTCTCCCGTTTGTAATGTAGAACACATGTCATTATCGTAAAAATTGACCAAGAATGGATCATAGTAAGCATAAAAAGGATTATGAATAACTTCATCTAAATAATCATAAAAAATTGGAGGTTTACTCAAATCAATCCTAGCAATACAACTATCCGTCCTTTGCATAACTTGGCTTGCCAAATAAGAATCACGATAATATGCTTGGGGAGCATCATGACTAACATTGTCCTCCTCAATAAAATCATCATACATAGGAGGTTTGGACAAATCAACGTACGGGACAATCGTGGAAGAATCAAATATGAAGGGTTGAGGAATGGAGGTGGATAGGGGTCCAAGGGGCTCCAATGGTGGTTGGATGCTCCAGACCTCAGATAAGGTGGTATCATCAACACCTTCTAAATCCTCCAT
>NW_025317875.1:0-24915 GCF_018873765.1 Telopea speciosissima
AAATACATGTCTTGATTGATCTTACTTAATACATCCATATATATATTGGGAAATTAAGAAAGATACAGGACATAGGATGCTAAGACTAGATTCTTAATCGAAGATATTCTTTCACATAGTTTTAATTCAATTCAATTCAATTCAATTCCACAAAAGGTGGAGAGCTTGTTTGGCCATGCATACAATGAACCTTCTTTATATATATATATATATATATTTTTTTCTTTTCTAAATTATCTATCTTTTTGAAATTTGAACTCTTCCTTTTTGGCTTTTGATTGTTATCTTCACATGGAAACAAAAAACAAAAAAAGTGGAAGTTTGAAAGGTGAATTAAATTTTATTTTTTTTTGGGTTGAAAAAAGGTGAATTAACTGCATGTGAAATGATCTGTGAAGATGCTTCACACCCACATGCTTTGTAAATATTGGATCATATCATGTGGAACTGCCTCAAGTCTCAACCACATGCAGCCTCAACTAAATGGATGGACAAGACAATAACACCTCTTCTCAATCAATTAATTTAATATGGATTTAGTACATTGAACATGATTAATGCCTTAAACATATTGACTTTGCATGATTAAGGCCTAAAAAATAAACTAACTTTTCACCTTTCAGAGAGAGAGAGAGAGATTCTAAGCTTTTGAAAATTTGTGATTAGATTTGTTGGGAAGAAAAAATAAAGGATGGCTAGTAGTACTTTATGACCAGTCAAAGGCAGTCAATGTGATCCAGCTGTAGCCCAACCCATCTAATTATAAAAAACACATGTTTCTCTTAAGTTATGGTATTCAAATAATAATATATATATAGATCTGTTGGATAAAACAGTTTATGTTATTGGATTATGATTCAATAATGGATCTGTAAGATGAAATTAAGAGCACTTTTTACCCTCAGATTGGCATCGATCATATTTGATTCATGCCTAAACAAGTTTGGCTAGGGTACCAAGTTTAGCAATCACTAGTGGAGGACCCCATAAACCAAATGGTGAAAAAAAAAAAAAAGAAACCATTAAATTAAATAAAGGGTCTCCTACTGTCAAGCATGATGATTACCCAAATCACTAATCCAAATCTAAGGAGCATTTTTTTTAATTTTGAAACACTTCTTTTATATCTCAATTGTCATGGCATCTTCCTAGGTAGATTAGGACGACTCACCTTCTAATGCACCTACAATACAAGTATATATATGGGAGAGGGTTCTCTGTGCAAGTGGTAAAAGGGGTACATCAATGAGGAGTGACGAAATAGTTTCATACATAAGGGGATAAATAGGTGCTGGCATTCCGTCTATGCTCGGCTTAGAGATTCATTTCTTTAGGAAAAAAAGATTCTCACGACAACAGTGTGGGAATACTTTTCAATGCCCTCTTGCATTCTGACCGTATGAGCCCTACAGTGACATTCTCGCTCCTTTCAGACCATGTGACCCCGGTTATATATGTTGAAGAAATTGTTTCCTACTCTATGATTGATGTGGCGTGGGAGATTCCCCCACACTGTAAGTACAAAGAACCCTCTTCCTAATTCTTATATGTGTCTTTGTGTAGAATTTGAATGTGTGTATCAAAAAACTATTACGATAATCAAGTCGGTCAATTAGAAGTAGTCATACACAACCTCATGGACTGTTTGGCTGCTATTGCATGTGAAAGGATGTCTAAATGGAACTGAAACCGATGGTTTACAATCAAATTGAATCAGGACTTAGAAAAATGATTCGATTTTGATTTCATAAGGTCTCTTTCCAGTTCGGTTTTAATTGGGACAGTTCTAAACCTAATAAAAACCAGTCAAATCGGACCAAATAGAACCTGGTAAAACCTGATTGAATAAATTCAAAATTTTTGCTGCCTTGTGTTCAAGCAAAAACTAGTTTTGTGTTTCTAGGGTGGCTTTTTATGATGTTAGAATGTACACTGAGAGAATCCACAATATATATATATATTGAAATGGTAAATTTTAATTATTCTAAACTTATTTAATCATACTTTCACATTAGGTGTAAAAGGAATCGAACTAAAGAGTACAAAGGAGAAACCGAATATGAATCAACTCTACAAACTGCATGTAAACTCGAATTAAACACATAACAAATTGGAATTGCAAATCATTTTCCAAAACTGACAATACAAACTGCATGTAAACCACATAACGAAAACCGAATAAAAACTTGTGAAACAAATTGAATGCAAAAACGATTCTGATTTTAGCTGAAATCTGTTTTGATTTGCACTTTATCAAAATGTAAATCAACCCGATCCAGGCCTAACCGGATCCAGACCGATTGACGCCAACATGTGTAAACTGAATATACATTGAAAATTAATTTTTTTTTTATAGGTAAATCAATTTATTGAAAAGAAGGAGAAGCAGATATACAAACTAAAGCAGCCAACTAAGACTTGGTTCTAGAAACCCCAAAACCAGAAGATCGAGATGCAGCCAACAAAGTAAAATAGGCACTACAAAAGCCAATGAGCAACCCTTACGAATCATTTTTCCTCTCAATCTACATTAAATGAACTCCGCATTTCTAAACCAGAAAGGTTCCAATATATTGGAATGCAACCCCTTCAGAATATCAGCTCTAAACTGGTCCTCAACGTCTGCTTTAATATCTTTAAGAATGCAAGGTAAAGTCTTTGTCTTATTTCTAAAAAGTCTAAAGTTTCTCTCCCTCCATATGTAGGCAATGATCGTACAAAATGCCAACTTTGCAATACTCTCAATCGAATCCCCCTTGAACTTCTTATTAATCAACCCTGCTTCCAAAAAACTATTAGCTCGAAGTCTTTTAGAAGGAAAACATAAAATCAAAATATCTCTCCATATTTTTTTAGTGATGGAACACTCAAAAAATAAGTGATCCCTATACCCCTGCCCAATAGAAGGTGCAATATAGAGCCGCCAAGGCCTTACATTTTCTTAACAATCCTTTGTGCATGGGGAGGCCATCAGCCAAATAATGCCAAGCAGTTGTCCAATACCTAAGAATACAATTGACTAACCATATCGTTTCCGCCTAATCTGCCTTTGGGGACGACATTCTCACAATGTTCCAAGGTGATTTTGTAGAGAATGATCTAGACGGGGAAACTGTCAAATGGTAGAATTATCACCCTCTCAACGTGTCTTAGGATACCACCAAGCTGCCCTCAAACCAAATCATGATTCCAAATACCATCAACCAGAATGGACTGTACCGATGCTAATCTAAGAGAATCATGCATCATATTTGATATGGTCCCCAAATTTGTTGAGAAGAAACCCTGTACGGTGCCAAGGATCAGGCTATAAAAGAGTAGAAACTTCATTCCCTGTAATGTAGTGGATAAAAGATTCCACACGATCCCAATACTTCAACATTTCGCTAGACCCATGAGTAGTTTTGAATCGGATGAACAATCCAAACGGAATCCATTTTTAAGAATCTATACTGAATCCACATAACCTAAAAAAAAAAAATCATTTTTTAGAAATCACCCACTTTGATTTATTTACTAGTCTTTTTTCTTTGCATGCATGGGCTGGGACGCAGAAACTTGCCAATGTTGCAAATTTTAAAATCATAAGCATATCTAGTGTGTTCCACAAAAAAGCAGAAGCATATCTACTGTTTCTGATTGATATTTGACAATAAAATAAGAATTCAGAGAAGAGCCCACTAGAATTTTACTATTTAGTTTCTTTCTTTGTTGATTTGGAACCAAATCAGTAATGAAAGAGTATATCATTGATTGGGTTAGTTTTGTGTGAAATCTGTGGAGTCCAAGCATATCTCATTTGGGTTGGGCCAATCCAATATGTTTGTCACTATAGAACAGTCTAAAATTCTGAGTCATTATTGATGGAAAAAGCTCCACACAGTCCATGACTCCATGCGGCTTTAGCAGTTTAGTACACACATTATTGCCTTTAATGTGATTGTGACTCTATCTATACAAAAAACCAGAAACCAAGTTCTACAGTCACTATTAAAGAATAATGGTCTTTTGGAGATTAAAATGTATTAAAAGAGGCTCATAATATATATAGACATATATAAAGAGCCCACACTATAGATGAAGAAGTCCCACACGTCAACCTAAATAGAGACCCAAGTGTTCACATTACCCAATTATTAATTGTGGGTTTGATTTTTTTTCTGGGTTTTGTTCTTTTTTTTTTTTGTCCACCTCTCCCAGTCACAAAGCAGGTGGTCTCTATCAATTATACTAAAGATCTGATATGCTGATGACCAATGAGTCATGAGATAAATATAATTTTATTCTCATTCAATTTTAATCTTCTATATAACTTCACTAGGAGTGTCAAAGTTGGGATCGAATCGGGCAAACCGGCCCGAACCAAACCGGAAAAAAAGGGAAGGTATTGGTCCGAACCAAACCAAGTAGACGTACCCATGAGTAGTTTCTTGTTCAAACTCCTTTTAATAGAAATTTTTTATAGAACTTTGGTAGAACTCTTATCCATAAAAGTTATCTATATGCCTTCACGTTAGATTTTTTATTTGGGTAAACAGAGAGTCTTACTGGTAGGGATGTGTAATACATATGGCTTCTGAATTACATAATATTTCGAGAAGTCATGGAGTGGAAATTGACCAGACAGTCCTATACGTTAAAGATTGGATCCTCCTCGCAAGCGAGTCAGCCAAACTATTTGCTTCCCTTGAAATGAAAGTAAAAGTACATGATTCTAAAGCCAAGGCCAATAAGTAATATCTTGGATAATAGGTATCAATGATATCAGTGAGTCGGTGTGTTCGCCAATGAAGATAGAAACCAGTACTTTATTGTCAGATCTGATGACGATAGAAACAAGTACTTTATTGTCAGATTCAACAATTAGATCGATGGTCCCAATTATCTTTAATAACTTGGGAGATGCCTAACTGAATCACCATTTGAATCACCATTGCTTACCCTATCAGAATAATTGAGAACATAGCTGGTTCATGGCAGCATGTAATGGTCTACCATTACATTAATGAAAAAAAAAAAAAAAAAAAAAATTCCAAGTCCTCTATTCCAAGCTTGGTGATTGTTGTAATGGCATGTGAGCTACCAATGTGTGAATTGGTTGGGAGGGACTACGGGCTTCTTGAAATTCATTGTAGGCCCGTCGAGCTTGTTGAACGACCTCAGCCGGACATCATGTATGCCTTTTAAAGATGAAATCATTTCTAGCCTTTCATGTGGAACCTCAACAATTTTATGGTTATGAATGATCTGGGACTCCATCAGGAACCCATCAAATTAAGGTTACCTAGCATTTGAAGGATCTAAAACTAAAAAACAGACAAGGATTTGTATCAATTTTTTAGGTAACTTTTGATTCCATCACTTACTTCTAGATGCTTTCTAGAATGTGACTAGGATTTCTGTTGAGAAGTGGACCCTGTATAACTTGTCCATACATTTCTATATAGAGTCCTCTATTGAGATTGATTGGACTTGTTCATTCATCCCAGCTTGCAATCTTTTGACAATTAGCTCTCAACATTGAGGAAATGGGCAAGATGTCTGCTTTCATACAATCCAATCCAAGTGCAGGGAAGCCATTTAGAAGTGATGGGGGTGGGGGACCTTCTTGGCTTTCTTTTCTAGAAATTAATACAATGATAGAACATCTGAATTTAGACGCAAAATAGGGAATGTTTGGTTGTGATTACTTTCATGTCTCGAGATTGATCTCAAAAAGGAGTTTGAACAAGAAACTAAACCGTTGGAACCAAACTTATATACTTGACCCCCAACCCAGTAAAAAAGAAGGGAAGGTATGATGATGTATTCTCTGGAGGGCAGAAAGCTAAGTCATGTGCATTAATAAAACTACAAGTCTGAACAGAATCTGAAGATGGGTTAATCTTAACCTTGTAAGAAGGAAAGTAGAAGCAGAAAACTGAATTTGAACCATGCAATGCAACCTCAGTGATGAAACTTAAACCAGATGGGTCAAGATCATTCAACTTGAAGCCTGGAATATATAAGAACTTTCCAATTCCTTTTCAGGGGAGGAGGTATGTGGGTCAGGTAGGATTTTATCATAATTGCTTTGTCCAGGCCTACCATTTCATGGGAATATGGACTTATGAAGGCCCCTAAATCTCTCTCTCCAAAAAAAATAAAAAATTCTTGGGTGAAAAGGTGACTTGGGTGCTAAGAAAGGGAATCGTTATCGTTATCCCCTCCAATTCCTCACATGGGGGTAGAAATGATCATCCTATTTTCTGCCTGAAAACACTGTCCAAGGTGGGGTCCACTCCCCCCCTATTAGAGGAATTGGAGGTGCCCGCGAATTGAAGGTGATAATTATTTCAAGAAAGTGGGTTCCTTGGCTGGGCACCCAATTGTGTGAAAAAGGACTCGAACTCGAGTGCAAGCCTCGACTAATTAAGCTTCAACAAGCAAGTCACAAATCAACCAACC
Organism: Telopea speciosissima; assembly: GCF_018873765.1. NCBI lineage: Eukaryota > Viridiplantae > Streptophyta > Magnoliopsida > Proteales > Proteaceae > Telopea > Telopea speciosissima. The sequence continues at coordinate 6,448 of NW_025317875.1, forward strand.
AAATCTTAACTTTGATAGTGAATATACAGAACTCTTGCCTCTGATGAGGGATAAACAATGCCCCACCATTTATAAGAATAAAGGGTACCCCAAGTTTCAACTTTGTTTATCAAAACAAAAAAAATGACCTTACCTATATCAACTCCCTCTTATCTTTCTGGGATATCTTTGTCCTACAATGCATGGATATTAGAAATAAAGTGGTACCCAATTTCCTTTAATCATTAAAAATAAAGCCTTATGACCTCTACCATCATTTTTAGAAGTTTCTCTTACTTAATTCAATAGACAAAGAATACTATGGATAGTGCAAAGTTCATAAATAGAGCCAATCAATTACCAGTAATCAAAAGATAGTGTTTGGAATCAGAATTATCTATAGTGGTTACAGTATATATCAAAGTTTCATGAATGGATTGGTGGATTATTAAATTACTAATTACAGAAATATATCAAGTAATCAAGAGTACTTAGGAATATAAAATGAAAGCCGGTTTGAGTCTCTTAGCTCTTATTACCATAACTAACATGTTTGTAGAATATATTCTATCCAACATCAATTTTGTCAATGTAGAATATATTCTCTACAACCAAGTTTTCTCATATATTCCAAAATAGGAACCTTCCTTGAAGGTGAATGGATACTAATTTGGGATAGGTTTGAAGTTCCTTTTTATTTCTTGGTTGCTTCTTTGATTCTTACAAGAGATTAATTCTGATTTGGTACACAATCTCCCCTGGTCCACAAAAATAAAAATTTGGTTATTATCATGGATGATTCCAATAGAAAACCATGCACTAAGTGTAAAATATTGAATAATCAAATTTATGCGAAATATAGTTCTTTTTAGAAAAATGTAAATTTTTTTTTTTTTGATGAAACAACTTCAGAAGCTGTGTTTTTGATATTATCTCCACTCATACCTAACAACTGCAATGTATAGATCATTATTTCAATAAAATCTTTATTCATGAACCACCAAATTGGTAATGACAGATGACGAATTATTATAATAGTTTGTTCTTTCTAAACTCTCTCTTTCTCTCTCTCTCTCTCTCTCTCTCTCTCTTGTCTTTGCAAAAATAAAGTCTAAATATGAGAAATTATGTGAAAATTGTAGACATCAAAATTAATTCAAGTCTAACATATTTATTCGCATGAGGTGTTAATATATACATTGTCACATTGGAACGTCTACCGTTTTTCTAGAGCAACTCATATTGTCCTTGTTTTGGGCTCTACATTATAATAATGTTTGGACAGCTTAGGAACCGGAACAGGACCACCCGTTACTTAATGGTCCTGGATCTCAGATTTGGAACCGGTGAGTTTATTGGTCCGGATCTGGTCTTGACATCTTAGAGCTGGAACCGCTACATTGACTTAGAATACATTCCAAAAATGTATACCAAATGCTGTCTAAGTATTCGAATGAAACAATGGATCAAAATAAAATTCGAGTTCGGATTTGAGAATTATTCGTTTACTAAAAATATTTCGGGCAAACAATTAGGATGTTATTTTTTTATATTTGTAGTACATGTATCACATTATCAATCAATTATCATATGTGCATGATACACAAGTAATATAAAAATTGGAATAACATTTGATTCATTAATCACAAAACATAACAAAAATTCAAAATCATCACATTCGATCCACCTAATACACTCATCAATGCAAAAAAAAAAAAGTACTATAAATAAAGCAAAACATACATAAAACCATAACAATAATTATATCTCCACAAAAGATGTAATTGTTTTTAATGTTTCAAGATGAATTTTAGGTGTACTCAATGTAAGGTTTTATCCAAAAAAATAAAAAAGAAATGTCTAATATGGAGCACATCTTATATAGATTAAGATTCTTATATCATAAGATAGACCCAGGTCCAGGTCGAGCTATTGCCTATGTTTATAGAAATTATCTCTTGGTTCATGCATCCAAACATGCCTTAGAACCATTATTTTACTGTTTTAAAAATATATATAGGGATTAAAAGGTTATAGAATTCGAATACTTTATTATACTTTTTATTTGATTTTTTTAATGTTTCCAAATGCTTTATTATTGTTTTTTATATTCCACTTAATTAAAATATTTATTTATTTTTAATTTTCCCAATGGGTTGTTCCTAAGGGGGAGATTCCCATTAGTTAAATTCTATTTTTTCGTCAATTTAAAATATTTATTTTTTATCAATATTAAATTTAAAATTTTATTAAATAAAGTTGGATTATTCATATAATTTGGATTCGGCCGAATTATTTGAATTTAAAAGTCATGTTTTTTTGTTTTTTTTTTTTGAATTTATAGGAAAAAGTCATATTCGGGCTGAATAATTCGTATTATTCCATTATTACTGAGAATTATTTGTTCTTTTAAAGTATGTATGTGTGTGTGCCATGACAACCAAAAATTAAATATGAACTGAGGAAGAAGACAAGAGAATAGAAGATAAGGAGAGTGTGAGTTCTTCAAAGCTCTGTAACAAAGAACACAATGACACTTATAAGAAGAAACCAAAACATTAATCAACAAACTTAAACTGTTCTGTCATTACATATTTAAAGAGAAAAAACTCAAAACATGTTACTAATAGATGACTGAAAATTAAGCAAATTTGGATTCCAATATTTTATCATTCTTCCACACTTTTGCTTTGTCACCGAAAACAAAGAAAGTTTTGGCTAGAGGATCCACATAACAATTTTGCTCATATGGGGATTGTTCAAAAAATATATTTACCAGAGGATTATTGCGAAAAGTATCAGAGACTTCCGTTATTCTACCAATGAAATTATATTCGTTGAACTCGAAAGCACATTGCGTACCTAGGTAGAGATGTAAATAAATAATTCAAATTTTGTCTGAATTCATACTCATTTATTTGGATTATAGGTTTAGGATATAAAATTATTTAACATTTCATAATTAGTCTGCATTTGATATGCATTCCAGATCAACAATACAAATTTGGAATATAAAAAACATTGTTTGGTATGCATTCTCATTCTCAAAGACGCATCCAAGAATATGGTTCATTCTAGAACCGGCTTTTAATACATTCTGCGTTCTCTAACAAAGCTCTCATTTTGTGAAATATCAGCAACAACCGTGAATAGAAGAGATCATCAATGGTGATCAGCCACCACGAAGAACACATGAACACCTCTCTTTCTCTCTCCACATGAGAAAGAGAACATAAAACGCCATTGATAGGAATTAGAAGAGAAGTTGGTCAATTAATTGGTTTCATCATGATTATGGTGCATGCCACTATTAAAACTGAATTCTCACATAACTATCCTTTGATCATGCTCTACTTTGGCAGGGATATAGATTCTTTAAAGAATCTTATTTTTTGTTCCCATGTCTATGTAAGATTTCCTTTTAGGTAGGCTATCATAGTTCAATATTTGGTTTCGAAAACCAGTGTAGTGGAGTTGACTAAGGGTGGAGTAAGCTGATCAAATGTTTATAAGTGATCATTAGTGTAGTATTGAATCATATTAATCATACTTTTCGCCGCACCCCGTTAAATGCTTCGCACCTTTAGGAACGGCCGATTCCATCCCATATATTGTGGGCCCTGTCCTTGTTGCTTATGCTATCTAAAGCAGCTCAGGCCGATTTTGTCTACTAAGCCTTCACTTCATTTCTATTGACTCGAGCTCGAACAACTCAGTAAACTGAACCTGGGAAAGGAACCGTGAGCTTGGCTTGAGCTTGTCCCTGAGAAAGCCCCTTTCGCTTGAAACTGTTCTTTTCTTAGCTTTTCACCATTCGCTTTCGCTTGAGTCAAAATCATTCGATCTACAATCGTCAAATCGATCGATCAGAAACTGGCCTCTATGAGCTTTTTTTCTTTTCCTATTCAAATAAATTCTAAAAAGACGTTTAAGCATGCCAAAACCTCCATGAATGAGAGGGCCTAAGGCATTGTTTCTTTAATGCCAAAGGAAACCCCAATTTTGATATAGGGTTGATCCCTACCCTCACTCATATAAATATTTTACATTGACCCATTAAATATTAAACATAAGGAATCTAAGGGTGAAATCATGTGTAAGATTTTATATCAATCAAAATATCTATCAAATTCTTATTTTTATTAGTTCAAATTATTGTCCTTTTTTCCCCTTTTCAATTCCTTGTTATTTTTTTTAGCAAATATTTTATTGTGTATCATCTTGAATCACGCTGTATTGTCTCAAACGCAAGTCACTCATCAAAGTGTGGTGCAAGGGTCTCTCGAGTTATCATAAAGTTTGTGTTTTCTGTCTACCTTAGAAACTAATCCAATCGTGTTGGGGTCAGTGGTGAGTCACATTAAAGAACTCTGTCCAAGAGTGTGGTCTACACCCGCACTCCCACGAATCTATCTCTCTCCTTCCCATATGAAAAGAGACCTCTGCCCATTATTTTGAGGAGGGGAGAGATAGCCACATGGGATTTGATCTGTTGACAAAATCCAATACCATTTCCACTAATTCTTGTAAGTTTAGTTCGCACATTATTTTGAGGAGGGGAGAGATAGCCACATGGGATTTGATCTGTTGACAAAATCCAATACCATTTCCACTAATTCTTGTAAGTTTAGTTCGCACAGATCCGACCTAGTCAAATAAATTCAAACTTATAACTTAGGCCCCAATTAGAAATTCTTCACCCTTTTTTCTTTTCGCTTTCATGTTCATGATAGCTAAGGTTGACAATAAACTTGGGGGAAGAACGCCACCCGGTCGTGCCAGACATGCAGTCCTTGTGCCCTGACACAAGGGCGTGCTAAATGACTACCATACCCTTGATCATTTCCAGGGTTCTATGAGGATGCGACGATCATTTCATGCACCCCTATGTTAGGGTGTAGGGGAGGCATGAGCTATGCGACTTGGTGGCGTTCTCTTTTCCATAAATTGGATTAAAAAACTGATCTTAGTCGATTTTATCATACTTATTTATTTTAACTATATTATTGAAAATGTAAGTATTAATCCAATGAGCATATCCTAAAGTGTTTTTCTTATGGACATTTCTTAAAGTGTCAAATAATTTGTAATTTTATTTTTTTTGTCTTTTTAGTATAACATATTTATTTTTCCTAGTGTTGAATGATGATAAATCCTGTCATTTAGTCATTTCAGAGATATACTCAAAAAAATGTGGAAGACAATGACAGCTTTTGATAATGATATAATAATAAGTCATTTTCTAAAATCCCTTTTTATCTCTAATTTAAAGAATAAGATAAGGACCAATCAAAATATTTCAAGTTTTAAATACACCTATAAAGGCATCATTTAAACAGTCCCTATCCTAAGTGATTTTTGTTTGGAGACATAATTTAATTATCAAAAGACTACATAATTCATACTCAATCTTAGAACTTAGATACGTGTTGGTGAAAAATCCAACACCTACACACAGGGGCACAACACACGTGGTGGAGGTAGCACGGGCGTGCCAGAGCCTTTGACGCAGGTCCAAATGGAACTGGAAACGGCCTATCTAAGCTTCCAACCAAGACGAAATGGTCCGTTCTAACTTCAGACCAGGACGAAACGGCCTGTTCCAAATGACTAAACAGCCTGTTCGAAGACGAAATGACCTATTCTAACTTCCAGTCAGGCCGAAACGGCCTGTTCTGACTGACGAAATAGCCTTTTCTAAGAGGCCATTTTAAGAGGCCGGAAATGGCCTGTTCTGACTTCTAACCAGGACGAGAAGAGGATCCTTCCGTGCCTGAGTAGCTCTAAGGTCTTTTGGGTAAAAGCAAATCGCGATAGACAAAGCAAAGGAAGAAGATTGAAGATCAAATTGCTTACTTGCAGTCAATATCTGATTGGAGTCATTACAACTTGCAAGATTTGACATTGACGAGATTTACAACTTGGTATTTACACTGCCACTGTTCTATGATCAAATTGCATAATCTCACAGAAACAAATCTGATGAAGCTTCACAACTCTGCCAGCCATGGATTGATGGCGCTTGCAACTTAATGTTAATGGTCGCCTTCTGAAAAACGAACCAAAAGACAAGATTGTTGGAGTTGTTCTCCAAGCATCTCCCAAAAACGGTCTTGATGAAGCTTCCACAACTCTGCTAGCCATGGACTGATGAAGTTCGCAACTCGATGATGATGGTTGTCTTCTGAAACATGGGCCAAAAGACATGAGTACTGGAGTTATTCTCCAAGCAAGACCTACATGAATGCCCCTTGAAACACAAGCCAATGAAACATTGGTGGCTGGAATCCAACTCCAGCAAAAATTACAGAGCAGGATGAAAGATTACATTCTGAAAGATAAAAAGGAAAGGATAAAATAAAGATAAACTCCAACACTTCCACCTTGGAATTGGGTGATGTCTTTTCTTTTTGCTTGGCCTTGTCTTATATAGAAGATATTCACTTGGTAACTCCCATAACCACCACTTCCACCTGTTTCCTTGTATTGGGGTCACTTTCACTCCAAAATGCTAATCTCCTGTGCCATGTGGCCATGTGGGGTTTGTAACCTCCCACCATCGACAGTCATGGCGGGTCCCACCTTTTCACTATCAAATTTAAAATGGTATCTCTTTGATGACAGCGTGCAATGCACGACCTTATGGCACGTATAACCGAATCCCAATTTGTGATTGGGTGCAAACAATACGATAATCTTAAGAGGTTGACAATGTAACTCATAATCAAATTGGCCAACGATCCTGCACTAGGTCGTACTAGTGAGAAAAGCAAAGAGGAGATGAGGGATGTGGGGTGTGGGTTCCATCTTAGGACTCTGGGTCCTCTCTCTGTTTTGCCTCATCAATCAGATCTCAAGTGATTAGAGCAATCGTTTGCAATCAAATGAGTTCATGTGTAATACTACTGCAATTTTTGGATGCAAAACAAACAAATACCAAAAAACCACATTACCTAAGGGTGAACAATGGCTGGGTTGGGCTGGGTTAACCCTAGCTCAACCTTGAGTCCTCTTAGCATAACCCAAACCCAACTCGGCCTTAGGTCGGGCTGAGTTATCTTAGACCATGCCCAACTCTGCCGGTCTCAGCCCAGCCCAACCCGGCCTTGATTGACCCTGATCGGGTCGGGCTAGGCCAGGTTTGCCCTAATGTTTTTGCCATTTACTTCGTCCTATGCATTAAAAAAATGTGACACATGTGATTGAATATTGGTTTGTTTAATACTCAATTGACTATTAATTGCTAATATTTTCGTTCAATAGATAATTAGTCATTTTTTTTGGTAAACCAATAGATAATTAGGTACTAAATCAAAATTGTAAAATAAAAATAATAAATCGTAAAGCATAACCTAATACAGGATCTGACCGGGCTGGGCTTAACCTGAGGTCTCAATCCTGACCCAAGGCCTGAAAATTTCAACCCTAACCCACTGTCAAGATTGAAAAATCCACTCCAAGTCCTGTTCGAACTTAGGGCAAGCCAAGGGGCGGATAGGGCCAAACTTAAACCCCTATGACAATACCCTCCATGTGGAAAATCATTCCTCGCTAACACCTCATTAGTGCTGCCCTCCAATGTAAACATTTTATTTTCTAAGAGAATTTAAGGGTCTCAATAAACCTCTACTTATTTACCAATATATTTGATAAACTGATGTTTCTACCCTTAAAAAAAAAAAAAAAAAAAAAAAAAGATAAACTGATGAAGAAAGAGACGTTTCCTTGTAAGTGGGACAACGTGAGAGGAGACATGGACAGACCCCACCGTAAGAGAATCTAGGGATTCGCACTCCGAGAGCATCATTTGGAAGTCAAAAGAAAAAAATCATACCAAAATGTTTGCGTGAAAAATTAGGGGTAGATATATTTGGGAAAATTACAAGTTTGGGCCCTATTGAGTAAGGTTGTAAACGAATCGAATTTGGTTCGGGTAGTATTATATCCGTATCCGCATCTGATTAGCTATCGGATGGATTAAGATAATACTAAATGGATACGGACATGGATACGGATCAGATATTTTATCCATTTACATGTAAATATAATTTTTCGGATAGCTATAGCCTATCTATATCCACATCCGTTTAGTTTTCGGATAGATTTGGATAGTGCTAAATGGATACGGACACGGATACGAAAACAGACCCCTACTATTGAGTGTCTTTTATTTTACAAAATTACTTAAAATTGACTTTAGGTTTACAAAACGAATCTGGGTTGTCTTCAATGATGTTTAATCATCAGAGTCGACCTCCCACCATCTATGAGGTTGTCGACATTGGAGAGGATCTGAGGTCTTACAAAACGAGTCAAAATTATAATCCTCTATCGACTTAGATATGAATTTTTTTTTGACAATTTTACCTTGGCAATCACTATGTCCGGTGTCTTTTCCTACAACTCCTCCCGCCTCACCCATGCCAAAAATCAAACCACGTCATACAAGATCCGTGGAACTCAAACCCCAACACATAACCTCATCTCTCCATCACAACCCTTGCTACCATCTTTGCTTTGCCAATGGTTGGGGTTGCTATATATGGATGCTGATCCCCACGATCGAAATTGAAAGCATCAAAGACTAGTTTCATCTTTGTGGTGGCGACTGGCGACATGATGGGTGGAGACCAGAACTCGCTCTTGGTTCCAACTCCGCCTCGTGAATCTCTCCTCCCAAACAGCCAAACTTCATCCTCTTTCTTCTTCTTCAGCTGATCAAAATCAAAGTGGCCATGTGGAATCGTCCCCACCCTGATTGCCCATAAGAACTGGTAACCTCTCGTGTGAAGAATCATTACTTTGGGTAGTTTTGTAAACTCAAATAGAAAATCTGTGGATTTTGTTAGAGGAAAATTGATTTTGTGTAGTTTTGTAATTTTTTTTTTTGAGGAAGAGTTTTCTATTATTTATGAGTGTGTTTCTTGTGCCAACACAACAATTAATGAAAACGCACACAAAAGCATCAATAGGGATTATATTTTTTATTTTCATAAGGGGGCGGGAACGTCATTTTACAGGGATTGTGTCCGCTGCAGTGTCTCTCTCGGTCGGTCTGACTCCCTTTTTCTCATATTTTCTAGAAAAAGATTCCTTGAGCAAACCGGCAAAGAGAATCTTTTACTTTATTTATTTAAAAAAACACTGGTGTAAGAGACAAATATGCACCGTTGGATACACAATGGGAAGTTATTTCTGGCCTTTTTCAGGCATGTGGGTCCCACATAAGACGCATTGACACATAAGAGTTGGCGTTTTTTCTCTATCCTTTGCGCATCTCTCGCGTGTCAAACACACTCTTTCCTCCTCCCTCAGCCCTTCGTTTGTTTGTGTGGTAGAGTCGTAGACTTTGTTTTCCATTCCAAAGTGGCAGACTATCTTAGACCGTAAACTTTTTATAGACCGCATCCCCCACATATGATAAATGATTATGAACGATCGCAATCATTTTTTTTTTTTTTTTTTTTAATAATATTTTTTATTCTTTAAAAGTCACAATCATGTTTTAGAGATAAAGAAAAACTAATCAAATTAAAAACAATAATTCATGAATCTATAGAATAGATAGTTTGCAAGCTTCATATAAATATTGGTAAGAATGTCTTGGGCAGAATTTTCGCTTTTTGAGGGGGTAGCATAGTATTTTTGCTCGCTTCTGTGTTTTGACCTATGAAATACACGGGTCTCACTACCAAGTAGCTAGCATTCTTTTTCTCATAAATATGATAATTTTTAATTTAAAATGACACAAATTTATAACAACTTACAAGTTTCAAAATGGATAAAACAATAGGGAAGGGTCTCACCATACGATTAGTTCTGTGAATCTCATCTCCACTGTCCTGAACAGTCCTTGTTGAAAGTCCCTTGCTTTTGTCTCTTGTGTGTCTCTTTTAATTTCAAAATTCATAAAACCCCAAATAAGATAATGGTTAGAGATAACTTATAACACTCACCTAAAATTACCAACTTGATCATTGATTCTCCCTATGTGTTGTGGGGGGAGGGGATCTTTATTGTCTCAAGTGTGATGCACCAACATGACGCATCAAGTGGTGCACAACACTTGAGAGGATAAAAATTGGGAGGGGGGATAGGGGAGGGGTTGGAAAGGAAAATTTTTGGACTTGCAATTGGAGGAATAGAATTTCATTTTTTGGATTCTCGAAGGAATGGAATTTCTTCACGGGGTACAAGGGTGTTAGATGTCTCAACCAACTGACTTGAAATTACAAGTGCCCCTCTAATACTAATATTAAATAAGCAATTTCAATTCTAAGTAGGAAAATTATCTCCTCCAGTTTTCTGCCCGGCCCAGTTCTCCAGTTCCTCTAATAGGGAATGGTAGACCCCACCCGGACAGAATGTTTGGGCATTGGTAGGGTGGTGATTCTAGTCCCCCTTGTTAGAGGAACTAGGGAACTGGACCGGATAGAGAACTGGAGGTGATAAAGATCCTACATAAATAAATGTCATTTGCTAGTCGGTTACAAAAGTAAATGTCCTTTTGCTCGTCAGTTACAAGCTTTTATGGTTACAAAGGTATATGACATTTGCTTGTCCTTTATAAAAATAAATGTCATTTGTATGCCATAATATTCTGTTTGGTGCCCTATTAGCATTATTATTAGGGATTTCCATGATTTTGTCCATCCCCTAGACAGGATGGCCTTGTAAATGACATGCAAGACAGTTTGACCAAGGTTTACAAACACACACACACAACGGAAGCATCAGGCGGGTAATATTCCAAGGTCTACAAATACCATAGTTGTCTCTCTCTCTCTCTTGCTCAATGGATTTTGATATTTAACATCATTTTTTTGAGTAAAGGTTGAAGAGAAGGTTAAAAATAAAGGAGATTAAGCAAACACATTGGAATTATTTCCCTTTTCTTTTTTGTCTTTATTTTGTTTTTCTTTCTATTCCTTAAGAATCTCACAAGAGTAGTCAAGATCATTCATCTTCCAGGGTTTTGTGGCATGAGATATCATTGATAAATTATCCCACTCTTTAACTCATACTAGTGTTAGTTATAGTCATTTTCATGATCACCCCATATCCCCACCTCTTTTCTGGTGTTATTTATTAACATTTTCCACCTAATGGTATCCATGCATGCATGAACTTAATGGGGGGGGGGGGGGTGGCACCTTATTCCATTTATAATCCCATAGACCCTAGAAAAAGTTACTGCTCAGAATCATAGTGGAGTTATATATAGAGAAACAATCACTACTCATCAATAAAATATAGGGGCCCCTATATTTACATGTCTTGATTGATCTAACTTAATACATCCATATATATATTGGAAAATTAAGAAAGATACAGGACATAGGATGCTAAGACTAGATTCTTAATCTAAGATATTCTTTCACATAATTTTAATTTAATTTAATTCCACAAAAGGTGGAGAGCTTGTTTGGCCATGCATACAATGAACCTTCTTTATATATATTTTTTTTCTTTTCTTTTCTTTTCTAAATTATCTATCTTTTTGAAATTTGAACTCTTCCTTTTTGGCTTTTGGTTGTTATCCTCTCATGGAAAAAAAAAAACCAAAAAAGTGGAAGTTTGAAAGGTGAATTAAATTTATTTTTTTTTTGGGGTGAAAAAAGGTGAATTAACCGCATGTAAAATGATCTGTGAAGATGCTTCACACCCACATGCTTTGTAAATATTGGATCATATCATGTGGAACTGCCTCAAGTCTCAACCACATGCAGCCTCAACTAAATGGATGGACAAGACAATAACACCTCTTCTCAATCAATTAATTTAATATGGATTTAGTACATTGAACATGATTAATGCCTTAAACATATTGACTTTGCATGATTAAGGCCTAAAAAATAAACTAACTTTTCACCTTTCAGAGAGAGAGAGAGAGAGAGAGAGAGAGAGATTCTAAGCTTTTGAAAATTTGGGATTAGATTTGTTGGGAAGAAAAAATAAAGGATGGCTAGTAGTACTTTATGACCAGTCAATAATGGATCTGTGGATCTGTAAGATGAAATTAAGAGCACTTTTTACCCTCAGATTGGCATCGATCATATTTGATTCATGCCTAAACAAGTTTGGCTAGGGTACCAAGTTTAGCAATCACTAGTGGAGGACCCCATAAGCCAAATGGTGAAAAAAAAAAAACAGAAACCATTAAATTAAATAAAGGGTCTCCTACTGTCAAGCATGATGATTACCCAAATCACTAATCCAAATCTAAGGAGCATTTTTTTAATTTTGAAACACTTCTTTTATATCTCAATTGTCATGGCATCTTCCTAGGTAGATTAGGACAACTCACCTTCTAATGCACCTACAATACAAGCATATATATGGGAGAGGGTTCTCTGTGCAAGTGGTAAAACGGGTACATCAATGAGGAGTGACGAAATAGTTTCATACATAAGGGGATAAATAGGTGCTAGCATTCCGTCTATGCTCGGCTTAGAGATTCATTTCTTTAGGAAAAAAAGATTCTCACGACAACAGTGTGGGAATACTTTTCAATGCCCTCTTGCATTCTGACCGTATGAGCCCTACAGTGACATTCTCGATCCTCTCAGACCATGTGACCCCGGTTTTATATGTTGAAGAAATTGTTTCTCAGTCTATGATTGATGTGGCGTGGGAGATTCCCCCACACTGTAAGTACAAAGAACCCTCTTCCTAATTCTTATATGTGTCTTTGTGTAGAATTTGAATGTGTGTATCAAAAAACTATTACGATAATCAAGTCGGTCAATTAGAAGTAGTCATACACAACCTCATGGATTGTTTGGCTGCCATTGCATGTGAAAGGATGTCTAAATGGAACTGAAACCGATGGTTTACAATCAAATTGAATCAGGCTTTAGAAAAATGATTCGATTTTGATTTCATAAGTTCTCTTTCCGGTTCGGTTTTAATTGTGACAGTTCTAGACCTAATAAAAACCAGTCAAATCGGACCAAATAGAAACTGGTAAAACCTGATTGAATAAATTCAAAATTTTTGCTGCCTTGTGTTCAAGCAAAAACTAGTTTTGTGTTTCTAGGGTGGCTTTTTATGATGTTAGAATGTACACTGAGAGAATCCACAATATATATATATTGAAATGGTAAATTTTAATTATTTTAAACTTATTTAATCATACTTTCACATTAGGTGTAAAAGGAATCAAACTAAAGAGTACAAAGGAGAAACCGAATATGAATCAACTCTACAAACTGCATGTAAACTCGAATTAAACACATAACAAATTGGAATTGCAAATCATTTTCCAAAACTGACAATACAAGCTGCATGTAAACCACATAACGAAAACCAAATAAAAACTTGTGAAACAAATTGAATGTAAAAACGATTCTGATTTTAGCTGAAATCTGTTTTGATTTGCACTTTATCAAAATGTAAATCAACCCGATCCAGGCCTAACCAGATCCAGACCGATTGACGCCAACATGTGTAAACTGAATATACATTGAAAATTAATATTTTTTTTTTATAGGTAAATCAATTTATTGAAAAAAAGAGAAGAATATATACAAACTAAAGCAGCCAACTAAGACTTGGGGCTAGAACCCCCAAAACCAGAAGAGATGCAGCCAACAAAGAAAAATAGGCACTACAAAAGCCCATGAGCAACCCTTACGAATCATTTTTCCTCTCAATCTACATAGAATGAACTCCCCATTTCTAAACCAGAAAGGTTCTTATTGGAATGCAACCCCTTCAGAATATCAGTTCTAAACTGGTCCTCAACGTCTGATTTAATATCTTTAAGAATGCAAGGTAAAGTCTTTGTCTTATTTCTAAAAATTCTAAAGTTTCTCTCCCTCCATATGTAGGCAACGCTCGTACAAAATGCCAACTTCGCAATACTCTCAATCGAGTCCCCCTTGAACTTCTTATTAATCAACCTTGATTCCAAAAAAACTATTAGCTCAAAGTCTTTTAGAAGGAAAACATAAAATCAAAATATCTCTCCATATTTTTTTAGTGATGGAACACTCAAAAAATAAGTGATCCCTATACCCCTGCCCAATAGAAGGTGCAATATAGAGCCGCCAAGGCCTTACATTTTCTTAACAATCCTTTGTGCATGGGGAGGCCATCAGCCAAATAATGCCAAGCAGTTGTCCAATACCTAAGAATACAATTGACTAACCATATCGTTTCTGCCTAATCTGCCTTTGGGGACGATATTCTCACAATGTTCCAAGGTGATTTTGTAGAGAATGATCTAGACGGGGAAACTGTCAAATGGTAGAATTATCACCCTCTCAACGTGTCTTAGGATACCACCAAGCTGCCCTCAAACCAAATCATGATTCCAAATACCATCAACCAGAATGGACTGTACCGATGCTAATCTAAGAGAATCATGCATCATATTTGATATGGTCCCCGATTCTATTGAGAAGAAACCTTGTAGGGTGCCAAGGATCAAGCTATAAAATAGTAGAAACTTCATTCCCTGTAATGTGGTGGATGAAAGATTCCACACGATCCCAATACTTCAACATTTCGCTAGACCCATGAGTAGTTCATGAGTAGTTTTGAATCGGATGAACGATCCAAACGGAATCCATTTTTAAGAATCTATACTGAATCCACTTAACCAAAAAAAAAAAAAATCATTTTTTAGAAATCACCCACTTTTGATTTACTTACTAGTCTTTTTTCCTTGCATGCATGGGCTGGGACGCAGAAACTTGCCAATGTTGCAAATATTAAAATCATAAGCATATCTAGTGTGTTCCACAAAAAAGCAGAAGCATATCTACTGTTTCTGATTGATATTTGACAATAAAATAAGAATTCAGAGAAGAGCCCACTAGAATTTTACTATTTAGTTTCTTTCTTTGTTGATTTGGAACCAAATCAGTAATGAAAGAGTATATCATTGATTGGGTTAGTTTTGTGTGAAATCTGTGGAGTCCAAGCATATCTCATTTGGGTTGGGCCAATCCAATATGTTTGTCACTATAGAACAGTCTAAAATTCTGAGTCATTATTGATGGAAAAAGCTCCACACAGTCCATGACTCCATGCGGCTTTAGCAGTTTAGTACACACATTATTGCCTTTAATGTGATTGTGACTCTATCTATACAAAAAACCAGAAACCAAGTTCTACAGTCACTATTAAAGAATAATGGTCTTTTGGAGATTAAAATGTATTAAAAGAGGCTCATAGTATATATAGATATATACAAAGAGCCCACACTATAGATGAAGAAGTCCCACACGTCAACCTAAATAGAGACCCAAGTGTTCACATTACCCAATTATTAATTGTGTAATTGTGGGTTTGATTTTTTTTCTGGGTTTTGTTCTTTTTTTTTTTGTCCACCTCTCCCAGTCACAAAGCAGGTGGTCTCTATCAATTATACTAAAGATCTGATATGCTGATGACCAATGAGTCATGAGATAAATATAATTTTATTCTCATTCAATTTTAATCTTCTATATAACTTCACTAGGAGTGTCAAAGTTGGGATCGAATCGGGCAAACCGGCCCGAACCAAACCGGAAAAGAAGGGAAGGTATTGGTCCGAACCAAACCAAGTAGACGTACCCATGAGTAGTTTCTTGTTCAAACTCCTTTTAATAGAAATTTTTTATGGAACTTTGGTAGAACTCTTACCCATAAAAGTTATCTATATGCCTTCACATTAGATTTTTTATTTGGGTAAACAGAGAGTCTTACTGGTAGGGATGTGTAATACATATGGCTTCTGAATTACATAATATTTCGAGAAGTCATGGAGTGGAAATTGACCAGACAGTCCTATACGTTAAAGATTGGATCCTTCTCGCAAGCGAGTCAGCCAAACTATTTGCTTCCCTTGAAATGAAAGTAAAAGTACATGATTCTAAAGCCAAGGCCAATAAGTAATATCTTGGATAATAGGTATCAATGATATCAGTGGGTCGGTGTGTTCGCCAATGAAGATAGAAACCAGTACTTTATTGTCAGATCTGATGACGATAGAAACAAGTACTTTATTGTCAGATTCAACAATTAGATCGATGGTCCCAATTATCTTTAATAACTTGGGAGATGCCTAACTGAATCACCATTTGAATCACAATTGCTTACCCTATCAGAATAATTGAGAACATAGCTGGTTCATGGCAGCATGTAATGGTCTACCATTACAATTATGAAAAAAAAAAAAATTCCAAGTCCTCTATTCCAAGCTTGGTGATTGTTGTAATGGCATGTGAGCTACCAATGTGTGAATTGGTTGGGAGGGACTACGGGCTTCTTGAAATTCATTGTAGGCCCGTCGAGCTTGTTGAACGACCTCAGCCAGACATCATGTATGCCTTTTAAAGATGAAATCATTTCTAGCCTTTCATGTGGAACCTCAACAATTTTATGGTTATGAATGATCTGGGACTCCATCAGGAACCATCAAATTAAGGTTACCTAGCATTTGAAGGATCTAAAACTAAAAAACAGACAAGGATTTATATCAATTTTTTAGGTAACTTTTGATTCCATCACTTACTTCAAGATGCTTTCTAGAATGTGACTAGGATTTCTGTTGAGAAGTGGACCCTGTATAACTTGTCCATACATTTCTATATAGAGTCCTCTGTTGAGATTGATTGGACTTGTTACAATTAGCTCTCAACATTGAGGAAATGGGCAAGATGTCTGCTTTCATACAATCCAATCCAAGTGCAGGGAAGCCATTTAGAAGTGATGGGGTGGGGGACCTTCTTGGCTTTCTTTTCTAGAAATTAATACAATGATAGAACATCTGAATTTAGACGCAAAATAGGGAATGTTTGGTTGTGATTACTTTCATGTCTCGAGATTGATCTCAAAAAGGAGTTTGAACAAGAAACTAAACCGTTGGAACCAAACTTATATACTTTTCCCCCAACCCAGTAAAAAAGAAGGGAAGGTATGATGATGTATTCTCTGGAGGGCAGAAAGCTAAGTCATGTGCATTAATAAAACTACAAGTCTGAACAGAATCTGAAGATGGGTTAATCTTAACCTTGTAAGAAGGAAAGTAGAGGCAGAAAACTGAATTTGAACCATGCAATGCAACCTCAGTGATGAAACTTAAACCAGATGGGTCAAGATATATCATTCAACTTGAAGCCTGGAATATTTAGGAACTTTCCAATTCCTTTTCAGGGGAGGAGGTATATGGGTCAGGTAGGATTTTATCATAATTGCTTTGTCTAAGCCTACCATTTCATGGGAATATGGACTTATGAAGGCCCCTAAATCTCTTTCTCCAAAAAAAAGATAATAAAAAAAATAAAAAATCTTAGGTAAAAAGGTGACTTGGGTGCCAAGAAAGGGAATCGTTATCCCCTCCAATTCGCTGCTCCCTTCAATTCCTCCAATTCCTCATATGGAGACTGAAATGACCATCATACCCACTACCTGAAAACACTGTCCAAGGTGGGGTCCACTCCCCCCTACTAGAGGAATTGGAGGTGCCCGCGAATTGAAGGTGATAATTATTTCAAGAAAGGGGGTTCCTTGGCTGGGCACCCAATTGTGTGAAAAAGGACTCAAACTCGAGTGCAAGCCTCGACTAATTAAGCTTCGACAAGCAGGTCACAAATCAACCAACCAAATCTTAACTTTGATAGTGAATATACAGAACTCTTGCCTCTGATGAGGGATAAACAATGCCCCCACCATTTACAAGAATAAAGGGTACCCCAAGTTTCAACTTTGTTTATCCAAAAAAAAAAAAAAGACCTTACCTATATCAACTCCCTCTTATCTTTCTGGGATATCTATGTCCCACAATGCATGGATATTAGAAATAAAGAGGTACCCAATTGCCTTTAATCATTAAAAATAAAACCTTATGACCTCTACCATCATTTTTAGAAGTTTCTCTTACTTAATTCAATAGACAAAGAATACTTTGGATAGTGCAAAGTTCATAAATAGAGCCAACCAATTACCAGAAATCAAAAGATTGTGTTTGGAATCAGAATTATCTATAGTGGTTACAGTATATATCAAAGTTTCATGATTGGATTGGTGGATTATTAAATTACTAATTACAGAAATATATCAAGTAATCAAGAGTACTTAGGAATATAAAATGAAAGCAGGTTTGAGTCTCTTAGCTCTTATTACCATAACTAACATGTTTGTAGAATATATTCTATCCAACATCAATTTTGTCAATGTAGAATATATTCTCTACAACCAAGTTTTCTCATATATTCCAAAATGGGAACCTTCCTTGAAGGTGAATGGATAATAATTTGGGATAGGTTTGAAGTTCCTTTTTATTTCTTGGTTGCTTTTTTTATTCTTACAAGAGATTAATTCTGATTTGGTACACAATCTCCCCTGGTCCACAAAAATAAAAATTTGGTTATTATCATGGATGATTCCAATAGAAAACCATGCACTAAGTGTAAAATATTGAATAATCAAATTTATGCGAAACATAGTTCTTTTTAGAAAAATGTAAATTTTTTTTTTTTTTTTTTTGATGAAACGAAA
>NW_025317876.1:0-24901 GCF_018873765.1 Telopea speciosissima
TGTCTTATTAGATGTGTGGATGCGATGTTGAGGGTCGTGACATTCGAATCGATACCTATTTCAACATAAGTTCATTTTTGGTTCAAACTAGACCGGGTTTGTCGTTCGGGGTTATTTGGGGGCATTTCTGTACTTTTTGGGTTTGGAATTCTGTAAAATGTTTCCTTATCTCTTTTAAGACATCTGGATGCGATGTTGAGGGTCGTGACCTTCGAATCGATACCTATTTCGATATATGTTCATTTTCGGTTTAAACCGGACCGGTGGGTCGTTTGGGGTTATTTGGGGGCATTTTTGTACTTTTTTAGGTTTGTGATTCTCTAAAAAGTATCCTTATCTCATATTAGACGTGTGGATGCGATGTTTAGGGTCGTGACCTACGAATCGATACCAATTTTGGCATATGTTCATTTTCGGTTTAAACCAGGCCGGGTGGGTCGTTTTGGGTTATTTGGGGGCATTTCTGTACTTTTTTGGGTTTTGTATATTCTAAAATGTGTCTTTATCTCTTATTAGACGTGTGGATGGGATGTTGATGGTCGTGACGTTCGAATCGATATGTATTTAGACATATGTTCATTTTCGGTTTAAACCCGATCGGGAGTGTTCTTTTGGGTTATTTGGGGTATTTCGTATTTTTGGGGCTTGGGGTTTTTTGAAAATTGTCCTTATCTCTTATTAGACGTGTGGATGCGATGTTGAGAGTTGATACCTTCGAATCAACACCTATTTCGACATATGTTCATTTTCGGTTTAAACCAGACCGGGTTGGTCGTTTGGGGTTATTTCGTGGCATTTCTGTACTTTTTATGGCTTGCGATTCCCTAAAAAGTTTCCTTATCTCTTATTAGAGGTGTAGATGCGATGTTGAGGGTCGTGACGTTCGAATCAATACCTATTTCGGCATATGTTCATTTTCGGTTTAAACAAGACCAGGTGGGTCATTTGGGGTAATTTGGGGCATTTCTATACTTTTTAGGGTTTTGGATCTGCTCAAAAGTGTCATTATCTCTTATTAGATGTGTGGATGCAATTTTGAGGGTCGTGACCTTCGTATCGATACCTATTTTGGCATCAGTTCATTTTCGATTTAAACCCGACTGGGTAGGTCGTTTGGGGTTATTTGGGGGCATTTCTGTACTTTTTTAGGTTTTATATGTTCTAAAAAGTGTCCTTATCTCTTATTAGATCTGTGGATACAATATTGAGGGTCGTGACCTTCGAATCGATACCTATTTCGACATATGTTCATTTTCGGTTTAAACCAAATCGAGTGGGTCGTTTGTGGTTATTTAGGGGCATTTCTGTACTTTTTTGGGTTTGGGATTTTCTAAAAAGTGTCCTTATCTCTTATTAGATGTGTGGATGCGATGTTGAGGGTCGTGACCTTCGAATCGATACCTATTTCAACACAAGTTCATTTTTGGTTCAAACTAGACCGGGTTTGTCGTTTGGGGTTATTTGGGGGCATTTCTATGTTGTTTTGGGTTTGGAATTCTGTAAAATGTGTCCTTATCTCTTTTAAGACATCTGGATGCGATGTTGAGGGTCGTGACCTTTGAATCGATACCTATTTCGACATATGTTCATTTTTGGTTTAAACCGGACCGGGTGGGTTGTTTGGGGTTATTTGGGGGCATTTCTATACTTTTTTAGGTTTGTGATTCTCTAAAAAAGTATCCTTATCACTTATTAGACGTGTGGATGCGATGTTGAGGGTCGTGACATTCGAATCGATACCTATTTGGGCATATGTTCATTTTCGTTTTAAACCTGACTAGGTGGGTCGTTTGGAGTTATTTGGGGGCATTTCTGTACTTTTTTGGGTTTTGTGTATTCTAAAATGTGTCTTTATCTCTTATTAGACGTGTGGATGGGATGTTGATGGTCATGACGTTCGAATCGATACGTATTTAGACATATGTTCATTTTTTATTTAAACCCGACCGGGAGGGTTGTTTAGGGTTATTTGGGGGTATTTCTATACTTTTTGGGGCTTGGGGTTTTTTGAAAATTGTCCTTATCTCTTATTAGACGTGTGGATGCGATGTTGAGAGTTGATACCTTCGAATCAACACCTATTTCGACATATGTTCATTTTCGGTTTAAACCAGACCGGGTTGGTCGTTTGGGGTTATTTCATGGCATTTAAGTATTTTTTTGAGCTTGCGATTCCCTAAAAAGTTTCCTTATCTCTTATTAGACGTGTGGATGCGATGTTGAGGGTCGTGACCTTCGAATCGATACCTATTTTGGCATCAGTTCATTTTCGATTTAAACCCGAATGGGTAGGTCGTTTGGGGTTATTTTGGGGCATTTCCGTACTTTTTTGGGTTTGGTATTTTCTAAAAAGTGTCCTTATCTCTTATAAGACATGTGGATGTGATGTTGAGGGTCATGACCTTCAAATCGATACCGATTTCGGCATATGTTCATTTTTTATTTAAACCGGACCGGGTGGGTCGTTTGGGCTTATTTGGGGGCATTTCTGTACTTTTTTGGGTATTGTATGTTCTAAAAAGTGTCCTTATCTCTTATTAGTCGTGTGGATGCGATGTTGAGGGTCGTGACCTTCGAATCAATTCTTATTTTGACATATGTAATTTTCGGTTTAAACCAGACCAGGTGGGTCGTTTGGGTTTATTTGGGGACATTTTGGTACTTTTTTGGGTTTGCGATTCTCTAAAAAGTGTCCTTATCTCTTAGTAGACGTGTGGATGTGATGTTGTGGGTCGTGACCTTCGAATTTATACGTACTTCGACATATGTTTATTTCTGGTCCGAACCAGATCGGTGGGTCGTTTATAGTTATTTGGGAGCATTTCTTTACTTTTTTGGGTTTCGGATTTTCTAAAAAAAGTCCTTATCTCTTATTTGATGTGTGGATACGATGTTGACGGTCGTGACATTTGAATCGATACCTATTTTGGCATATGTTCATTTTTGGTTTAAACCAGACTGGGCGGGTCATTTGTGGTAATTTGGGGGCATTTCTCTACTTTTTTGGGTTTTGTATATTCTAATTAGTGTCATTTTCTCTTATTAGACGTGTGGATACGATGTTGAGGGTCGTGACATTCGAATCGTTACCTATTTCAGCATATGTTCATTTTCGATTCAAACCAGACCGGGTGTGTCGTTCGGGGATATTTGGGGGCATTTTTGTACTTTTTTTGGTTTGAAATTCTCTAAAAAGTGTCCTTATCTCTTGTTGGACATGTGGATACGATGTTGAGGGTCCTGATCATCGAATCGATACCTATTTCCACATATGTTCATTTTCAGTTTAAACCAGACTGGGTGGGTCGTTGGGGGATATTTGGGGGCATTTTTGTACTTTCTTGGATTTTGGATTCTCTAAAAAGTGTCCTTATCTCTTATTAGACGTCTGGATACGATGTTGAGGGTCGTGACCTTCGAATCGAAACGTATTTTGACATATATTAATTTTTGGTTTAATCCAGACCGGGTGGGTCGTTTGGGGTTATTTGGGGAAATTTCTGTACATTTTTGGGCTTGGAAATTTTTGACAAGTGTCCTTATCTCTTATTAGATGTGTGGATGCGATGTTGAGGGTCGTGACCTTCGAATCGATACATATTTTGACATATGTTCATTTTTTGTTTAAACCGGACCGGGTGTGTCGTTTGGGGTTATTTGGGGGCATTTCTATACTTTTTTAGGTTTGCGATTCTCTAAAATGTATCCTTATCTCTTATTAGACGTGTGGATGCGATGTTGAGGGTCGTGACCTTCGAATCGATACCTATTTTGGCATATGTTCATTTTCGATTTAAACCAGGCCGGGTGGGTTGTTTTGGGTTATTTTGGGGCATTTCAGTACTTTTTTGGGTTTTGTATATTCTAAAATATGTCTTTATCTCTTATTACACGTGTGGATGGGATGTTGATGGTCTTGACATTCGAATCGATACTTATTTCGACATATGTTCATTTTCGGTATAAACCAGACTGGGTGGGTTGTTTAGGGTTATTTGGGGGCATTTATGTACTTTTGGGCTTAGGATTTTTGAAAAGTGTCCTTATCTCTTATTAGACGTGTGGATGAAATGTTGAGAGTCGATACCTTCAAATCGACACCTATTTCGACATATATTCATTTTCGATTTAAACTAGACCGGGTGGGTCATTTGGGGTTATTTTGGGGCATTTTTGTACTTTTTTTGGTTTGCGATTCCCTAAAAAGTATCCTTATCTCTTATTACACGTGTGGACGCGATGTTGAGGGTCGTGACGTTCGAATCGATACCTATTTCGACATACGTTCATTTTTTATTTAAACCAGACCGGGTGGGTCGTTTGGGCTTATTGGGGGGCATTTCTATACTTTTTAGGGTTTTGGACCTTCTACGAAGTGTCGTTATCTCTTATTAGATGTGTGGATGCGATTTTGTTTCTGTACTTTTTTGGGTTTGGTATTTTCTAAAAAGTGTCCTTATCGCTTATGAGACATGTGATTGTGATGTTGAGGGTCTTGACCTTCAAATCGATACCTATTTTGGCAAATGTTCATTTTCGGTTTAAACCGGACCGGGTGGGTTGTTTGGGGTTATTTGGGGGCATTTCTATACTTTTTTTGGGTTTTCTATATTCTAAAAAGTGTCCTTATCTCTTATTAGTTGTGTGGATGCGATGATGAGGGTCGTGACCTTCGAATCGATACCTATTTTGACATATGTCATTTTTGGTTTAAACCAGACCAGGTGGGTCATTTGGGGTTATTTGGGGGCATTTGGGTAATTTTTTTTGGTTGTGATTCTGTAAAAAGTGTCCTTATCTCTTATTAGACGTGTGGATGTGATGTTGTGGGTCGTGACCATCGAATTGATACGTACTTCGACATACGTTTATTTCCAATCCGAACCAGACCGGTGGGTCGTTTGGAGTTATTTGGGGGAGTTTTTGTACTTTTTTGGGTTTCGGATTTTCTAAAAAAAATCCTTATCTCTTATTAGACGTGTGAATGCGATGTTGAGGGTCGTGACATTCGTATCGATACCTATTTCAGCATATGTACATTTTTGGTTAAAACCAGAATAGGTGGGTCGTTTGGTGTTATTTTGGGGCATTTCTGTACTTTTTGGGGTTTGGGATTCTCTAAATAGTGTCCTTATCACTTATTAGACGTGTGGATGCGATGTTGACGGTTGTGACCTTCGAATCGAATAATATTTTGACATATGTTCAATTTCTGTTTAAACTAGACTGGGTGGGTCGTTTGGGTTATTTGGGGGCATTTATGTACTTTTTGGTCTTTGGATTTTCTAAAATGTGTCTTTATCTCTTATTAGACATGTGGATGTGATGTTGTGGGTCGTGAGCATCGAATCGATACGTACTACAACATATGTTCATTTCCTGTCCGATTCAGACCGATGGGTCGTTTGGAGCTATTTGGTGGCATTTTTGTACTTTTTAGGGTTTGATATTTTCTAAAAAGCGCCCTTATCACTTATTAGACGTGTGCATGCGATGTTGAGGGTTGTGGCCTTCGGATCGA
The DNA here is from genome assembly GCF_018873765.1 of Telopea speciosissima. Lineage (NCBI taxonomy): Eukaryota > Viridiplantae > Streptophyta > Magnoliopsida > Proteales > Proteaceae > Telopea > Telopea speciosissima. The sequence goes on from NW_025317876.1 coordinate 5,522, forward strand.
TACCTATTTTGACATATGTTCATTTTCGATTTAATCCAGACCGGGTGGGTCGTTTGGGGTTTTTTGGAGGCATTTCTGTACTCTTTAGAGTCTGGTATTTTCCAAAAAGTGTCCTTATCTCTTATTAGTTGTGTGGATGCGATGTTGAGGGTCGTGACCTTCGAATCGATACCTATTTCGGCATATGTTCATTTTCAGTTTAAACCAGACCGGGTGGGTCATTTTGGGTAATTTGGTGGCATTTCTGTAACTTTTTGGGTTTGGGATTTTGTAAAATGTGTCCTTATCTCTTATTAGACGTGTGGATGAGATGTTGAAGGTGGTGACCTTCAAATCCATACCTATTTCGACATATGTTCATTTTCGGTTTAAACCAGATCGGGTGGGTCGCCGGGGGTTATTTGTGAGCATTTTTGTACTTTTTAGGGTTTTGTATTTTCTGAAAATGGTCCTTATCTCTTATTAGATGTGTGGATGCGATGTTGAGGGTCGTTTGGGTTTATTTGGGGGCATTTCTATACTTTTTTGGGTTTTGTATTTTCTAAAAAGTGTCCTTATCTCTTATTAGACGTGTGGATACGATTTTGAGGGTCTTGACCATCGAATTGATACCTATTTCGGCATATGTTCATTTTCGGTTTAAACCAGACTGGGTGGGTCATTTGGGGTTATTTGGGGGCATTTCTGTACTTTTTTGGGCTTGGGATTTTCTAAAAAGTGTCCTTATCCCTTATTAGACGTGTGGATGCGATGTTGAGGGTCATGACCATCGAATCGATACGTACTTCGACATATGTTCGTTTTCGGTTCGAACTAGATTGGTGGGTCGTTTGGAGTTATTTGGGGCCATTTCTGTACTTTTTTGGGCTTTGTATATTCTAAATAGTGTCCTTTTCTCTTATTAGACGCATGGATAGGATGTTGATGGTCGTGGCGTTTGAATCGATACCTATTTCAACATATGTTCATTTTTGGTTCAAACCAGAACGGGTGTGTCGTTCGGGGTTATTTGGGGGCATTTCTATACTCTTTTGGGTTTGGGATTCTCTAAAAAGTGTCCTTATCTCTTATTAGACATGTGGATACGATGTTGAGGGTCATGATCGTCGAATCTATACCTATTTCCACATATGTTCATTTTCAGTTCAAACTAGACCGGGTGGGTCATTTTGGGTTATTTGGGAACATTTTTGTACTTTTTTGGGTTTTGGATTCTCTAAAAAGTGTCCTTATCTCTTATTAGATGTCTGGAAGCAATTTTGAGGGTCGTGACCTTCGAATCGATACGTATTTCCACATATGTTCATTTTTGGTTTAATCTAGACCGGGTGGGTCGTTTAGGGTTATTTGGGGGCATTTCTGTACTTTTTTGGGCTAGGGTTTTTTTGACAACTGTCCTTTTCTCTTATTAGATGTGTGGATGCGATGTTGAGGGTCGTGACCTTCGAATCGATACCTATTTCGACATATGTTAATGTTCGGTTTAAATCGGATCGTGTGGGTCGTTTGGGGTTATTTGGGGGCATTTCTGTACTTTTTTAGGTTTGCGATTCTCTAAAAAGTGTCCTTATCTCTTACTAGACGTGTGGATGTGATGTTGAGGGTCTTGACGTTCGAATCGATACCTATTTCGGCATATGTTCATTTCGGTTTAAACCAGATCGGGTGGGTCATTTGGGGTTATTTGGGGGCATTTCTGTACTTTTTTGGGTTTTGTATTTCTAAAAAGTGTCCTTATCTCTTATTAGACGTGTGGATACGATATTGAGGGTCGTGACCTTCGAATCGATACCTATTTTGACATATGTTCATTTGCGATTTAAACCTAACTGAGTGGGTCGTTTTGGGGTATTTAGGGGCATTTATTTACTTTTTGGGGTTTGGGATTTTCTAAAAAGTGTCCTTATGTCTTATTATACTTGTGGATGCGATGTTGAGGGTCGTGACTTTCAAATCGATACCTATATTAGCATATGTTCATTTTTGGTTCAAACCAGACCTGGTGTGTCATTCGGGGTTATCTGGAGGCATTTCTGTACTTTTTTGGGTTTGGGATTCTTTGAAAAGTGTCTTTATCTCTTATTAGACATGTGGATACGATGTTGAGGGTCGTGACCGTCGAATCGATACCTATTTCCACATATGTTCATTTTCAGTTTAAACTAGACCGGGTGGGTCATTTTGGGTTATTTGGGAGCATTTTTGTGCTTTTTTGGGTTTTGGATTCTCTAAAAAGTGTCATTATCTCTTATTAGATGTCTGGATGCGATGTTGAGGGTCGTGATCTTCGAATTGATACGTATTTCGACATATGTTTATTTTCGATTTAATCTAGACCGGGTGGGTCATTTGGGGTTATTAGGGGGCTTTTCTGTACTTTTTTTTTGTTTTGGATTCTCTAAAAAGTGTCCTTATCTCTTATTAGACGTCTGGATGCAATGTTGAGGGTCGTGACCTTTGAATCGATACGTATTTCGACATATGTTCATTTTCGGTTTAATCCAGACCGGGTGGGTCATTTGGGTTTATTTGGGGGCATTTCTGTACTTTTTTGGGCTTGGGATTTTCTGGCAAGTGTCCTTATCTCTTATTAGATGTGTGGATGCGATGTTGAGGGTCTTGACCTTCGAATCGATACCTATTTTGACATATGTTCATTTTTGGTTTAAACCGGACCGGGTGGGTCATTTTGGGTTATTTGGGAGCATTTCTATACTTTTTTAGATTTGCGATTCCCTAAAAAGTATCCATATCTCTTATTAGACGTGTGGATGCGATGTTGAGGGTCTTGACCTTCGAATCGATACCTCTTTTGGCATATGTTCATTTTCAGTTTGAACCAGGCCGGGTGGGTCGTTTTTGGTTATTTGAGGGCATTTCAGTACATTTTTGGGTTGTTTATATTCTAAAATGTGTCTTTATCTCTTATTAGACGTGTGGATGGGATGTCGATGGTCATGACATTCGAATCGATACCTATTTCGACATATGTTATTTTCGATTTAAACCAGACCGGGTGGGTTGTTTAGGATTATTTGGGGGCATTTCTGTACTTTTTTGGGCTTGGGATTTTTTGAAAAGTGTCCTTATCTCTTATTAGACGTGTGGATGCAATATTCGGAGTCGATACCTTCGAATTGACACCTATTTCGACATATGTCCATTTTCGGTTTAAACCAGACCGGGTTGGTCGTTTGGGGTTATTTGGTGGCATTTCTGTACCTTTTTCGGTTTGCGATTCCCTAAAAAGTATCCTTATATCTTATTAGACGTGTGGATGCGATGTTGAGGGTCGTGACGTTCGAATCGATACTTATTTCAAGATATGCTCATATTTTGTTTAAACCAGACCGGGTGGGTCGTTTGGGGATATCGGGGGGCATTTCTATACTTTTTAGGGTTTTGGATCTGCTCAGAAGTGTCGTTATCTCTTATTAGATGTGTGGATGCAATTTTGAGGGTCGTGACCTTCGAATCGATACCTATTTCGGGATCAGTTCATTTTATTTAAACCTGACTGGGTAGGTCATTTGGGGTTATTTGGGGGTATTTCTGTACTTTTTTGGGTTTGATATTTTCTAAAAAGTGTCCTTATCACTTATAAGACATGTGGATGTGATGTTGAGGGTCCTGACCCTCAAATCAATACCTATTTTGGCATATGTTCATTTTCTTTTTAAACCGGACCGGGTGGGTCGTTTGGGGTTATTTGGGGGCATTTTTGTACTTTTTTGGGTTTTATATGTTCTAAAAAGTGTCCTTATCTCTTTTTAGTCGTGTGGATGCGATGTTGAGGGTCGTGACCTTCGAATCGATACCTATTTTGGTATATTATCATTTTCGGTTTAAACTGGACCGGGTCGGTTATTTTGGGTTATTTGGGGGCATTTCAGTACTTTTTTGGGTTTTGTATATCCTAAAATGTGTCTTTATCTCTTATTACACGTGTGGATGGGATGTTGATGGTCGTGACGTTCGAATCGATACGTATTTAGACATATGTTCAATTTCGGTTTAAACCCGATTGGGAGTGTTGTTTTGGGTTATTTGGGGGTATTTCTGTACTTTTTGGGGTTGGGATTTTTTGAAAATTGTCCTTATCTCTTATTAGATGTGTTGATGCGATGTTGAGAGTTGATACCTTGGAATCGACACCTATTTCGACATATGTTCATTTTCGGTTTAAACCAGACCGGGCTGGTCGTTTGGGGTTATTTAGTGGCATTTCTGTACTTTTTTTGGATTGCGATTCCCTAAAAAGTTTCCTTATCTCTTATTAGACGTGTGGATGCGATGTTGAGGGTCGTGACGTTCGAATCGATACCTATTTCGACATATGTTCATTTTCGGTTTAAACAAGACCGAGTGGGTCGTTTGGGGTAATTTGGGGCATTTCTTTACATTTTAGGGTTTTGGATCTGCTCAAAAGTGTTGTTATCTCTTATTAGATGTGTGGATGCAATTTTGAGGGTCGAGACCTTCGAATCGATACCTATTTTGGCATCAGTTTATTTGGGGGCATTTCTGTATTTTTTTGGGTTTTATATGTTCTAAAAAGTGTCCTTATCTCTTATTAGATGTATGGATACAATATTGAGGGTCGTGACCTTCGAATCGATACCTATTTCGCCATATGTTCATTTTCGGTTTAAACCAAACCGAGTGGGTCGTTTGTGGTTATTTAGGGGCATTTCTGTATTTTTTTGGGTTTGGATTTTCTAAAAAGTGTCCTTATGTCTTATTAGATGTGTGGATGCGATGTTGAGGGTCGTGACATTCGAATCGATACCTATTTCAACATAAGTTCATTTTTTGTTCAAACTAGACCGGGTTTGTCGTTCGGGGTTATTTGGGGGCATTTCTATGCTTTTTTGGGTTTGGAATTCTGTAAAATGTGTCCTTATCTCTTTTAAGACATCTGGATGCGATGTTGAGGGTCGTGACCTTCGAATCGATACCTATTTCGACATATGTTCATTTTCGGTTTAAACCGGACCGGGTGGGTCGTTTGGGGTTATTTTGGGGCATTTCTGTACTTTTTTAGGTTTGTGATTCTCTAAAAAGTATCCTTATCTCTTATTAGACGTGTGGATGCAATGTTTAGGGTCGTGACCTTCGAATCGATACCAATTTTGGCATATGTTCATTTTCGGTTTAAACCAGGCCGGGTGGGTCGTTTTAGGTTATTTGGGGGCAATTCAGTACTTTTTTGGGTTTTGTATATTCTAAAATGTGTCTTTATCTCTTATTACACGTGTGGATGGGATGTTGTTGGTCGTGACATTCGAATCGATACGTATGTAGACATATGTTCATTTTCGATTTAAACCCGACCGGGAGGGTTGTTTTGGGTTATTTGGGGGTATTTCTGTACTTTTTGGGGCTTCGGATTTTTTGAAAATTTTTCTTATCTCTTATTAGACGTGTGGATGCGATGTTGAGAGTTGATACCTTCGAATCGACACCAATTTCGACATATGTTCATATTCGGTTTAAACCAGACCGGGTTGGTTGTTTGGGGTTATTTCATGGCATTTCTATACTTTTTTCGGCTTGCGATTCCCTAAAAAGTTTCCTTATCTCTTATTAGACGTGTGGATGCGATGTTGAGGGTCGTGACCTTCAAATCGATACCTATTTTGGCATCAGTTCATTTTCGATTTAAACAAGACCGGGTAGGTCGTTTGGGGTTATTTGGGGGAATTTCTGTACCTTTTTGGGTTTGGTATTTTCTAAAAAGTGTCCTTATCTCTTATAAGAAATGTGGATGTGATGTTGAGGGTCGTGACCCTTAAATCGATACTGATTTTGGCATATGTTCATTTTCGATTTAAACCGGACCGGGTGGGTCGTTTAGGGTTATTTGGGGGCATTTCTATACTTTTTTGGGTTTTGTATCTTCTAAAAAGTGTCCTTATCTCTTATTAGTCGTGTGGATGCGATGTTGAGGGTCGTGACCTTCGTATCGATGCTTATTTTGACATATGTCATTTTCGATTTAAACCAGACCAGGTGGGTCGTTTGGGTTTATTTGGGGACATTTCGGTACTTTTTTGGGTTTGCGATTCTCTAAAAAGTGTCCTTATCTCTTATTAGACGTGTAGATGTGATGTTGTGGGTCGTGACCTTCGAATTTATACGTACTTTGACATATGTTTATTTCTGGTCCAAACCGGACCGGTGGGTCGTTTATAGTTATTTGGGGGCATTTCTATACTTTTTTGCTTTTCGGATTTTCTAAAAAAAGTCCTTATCTCTTATTTGACGTGTGGATGCGATGTTGACGATCGTGACATTTGAATCGATACCTATTTCGGCATAAGTTAATTTTCGGTTTAAACCAGACTGGGTGGGTCATTTGTGGTTATTTGGGGGCATTTCAGTACTTTTTTGGGTTTTGTATATTCTAAATAGTATCATTTTCTCTTATTAGACGTGTGGATACAATGTTGAGGGTCGTGACATTCGAATCGTTACCTATTTCAGCATATGTTCATTTTCGATTCAAACCAAATCGGGTATGTCGTTCGGGGATATTTGGGGGCATTTTTGTACTTTTTTTTGGTTTGAAATTCTCTAAAAAGTGTCCTTATCTCTTGTTGGACATGTGGATACGATGTTGAGGGTCGTGCTCGTCGAATCGATACCTATTTCCACATATGTTCATTTTTAGTTTAAACCAGACCGGGTGGGTCGTTGGGGGATATTTGGGGGCATTTTTGTACTTTCTTGGATTTTGGATTCTCTAAAAAGTGTCCTTATCTATTATTAGACGTTTGGATACGATGTTGAGGGTCGTGACCTTCGAATCGAAACGTATTTCGACATATGTTAATTTTTGGTTTAATCCAGACCGGGTGGGTCGTTTGGGGTTATTTGAGGCCATTGCTGTACATTTTTGGGCTTGGAAATTTCTGACAAGTGTCTTTATCTCTTATTAGATGTGTGGATGCGATGTTGAGGGTCGTGACCTTCGAATCGATACCTATTTCGACATATGTTCATTTTTTGTTTAAACCGGACCGGGTGTGTCATTTGGGGGCATTTCTATACTTTTTTAGGTTTGCGATTCTCTAAAATGTATCCTTATCTCTTATTAGACGTGTGGATGCGATGTTGAGGGTCGTGACCTTCGAATTGATACCTATTTTGGCATATGTTCATTTTCTATTTAAACCAGGCCGGGTGGGTTGTTTTGGGTTATTTGGGGGCATTTCAGTACTTTTTTGGGTTTTGTATATTCTAAAATGTGTCTTTATCTCTTATTAGACGTGTGGATGGGATGTTGGTGGTCTTGACGTTCGAATCGATACCTATTTCGACATATGTTCATTTTTTGTATAAACCAGATTGGGTGGGTTGTTTAGGGTTATTTGGGGGAATTTATGTACTTTTGGGCTTGGGATTTTTGAAAAGTGTCCTTATCTCTTATTAGACGTGTGGATGCGATGTTGAGAGTCGATACCTTCGAATCAACACCTATTTCCACATATATTCATTTTCGGTTTAAACTACACCGGATGGGTCATTTGGGGTTATTTTACGGCATTTTTGTACTTTTTTTGGTTTGCGATTCCCTAAAAAGTATCCTTATCTCTTATAACACGTATGGACGCGATGTTGAGGGTCGTGTCGTTCGAATCGATACCTATTTCGACATACGTTCATTTTTTATTTAAACCAGACCGGGTGGGTCGTTTGGGGTTATTGGGGGGCATTTCTATACTTTTTAGGATTTTGGACCTTCTACGAAGTGTCGTTATCTCTTATTAGATGTGTGGTTGCGATTTTGTTTCTGTACTTTTTTGGGTTTGGTATTTTCTAAAAAGTGTCCTTATCGCTTATGAGACATGTGATTGTGATGTTGAGGGTCTTGACCTTCAAATCGATACCTATTTTGGCAAATGTTCATTTTCGGTTTAAACCGAACCGGGTGGGTTGTTTGGGGTTTTTTGGGGGCATTTCTATACTTTTTTTGGGTTTTGTATATTCTAAAAAGTGTCCTTATCTCTTGTTAGTTGTGTGAATGCGATGATGAGGGTCGTGACCTTCGAATCGATACCTATTTTGACATATGTCATTTTTGGTTTAAACCAGACCAGGTGGGTCGTTTGGGGTTATTTGGGGGCATTTGGGTAATTTTTTTGGGTTTGCGATTCTCTAAAAAGTGTCCTTATCTCTTATTAGACGTGTGGATGTGATGTTGTGGGTCGTGACCATCGAATTGATACGTACTTCGACATACGTTTATTTCCAATCCGAACCAGACCGGTGGGTCGTTTGGAGTTATTTGGGGGCATTTCTGTACTTTTTTGGGTTTCGGATTTTCTAAAAAAAGTCCTTATCTCTTATTAGACGTGTGGATGCGATGTTGAGGGTCGTGACATTCGTATCGATACCTATTTCAGCATATGTACATTTTCGGTTAAAACAAGAATAGGTGGGTCGTTTGGGGTTATTTGGGGGCATTGCTGTACTTTTTTCGGTTCGTGATTCTCTAAAAAGTGTCCTTATCTCTTATTAGACGTGTGGATGCGATGTTGACGGTCGTGACTTTCGAATCGAATAATATTTTGACATATGTTCAATTTCTGTTTAAACTAGACTGGGTGGGTTGTTTGGGTTATTTGGGGGCATTTATGTACTTTTTGGTCTTTGGATTTTCTAAAATGTGTCATTATCTCTTATTAGACATGTGGATGCGATGTTGTGGGTCGTGAGCATCGAATCGATACGTACTTCGACATATGTTCATTTCCTGTCCGATTCAGACCGATGGGTCGTTTGGAGTTATTTGGTGGCATTTCTGTACTTTTTAGGGTTTGATATTTTCTAAAAAGTGCCTTTATCACTTATTAGACGTGTGCATGCGATGTTGAGGGTTGTGGCCTTTGGATCGATACCTATTTTGACATATTTTCATTTTCGGTTTAATCCAGACCGAGTGGGTCGTTTGGGGTTTTTTGGAGGCATTTCTGTACTCTTTAGAGTCTGGTATTTTCCAAAAAGTGTCCTTATCTTTTATTAGACGTGTGGATGCGATGTTGAAGGTTGTGACCTTTGAATCGATACCTATTTCGGCATATGTTTATTTTCGGTTTAAACCAGATCGGGTGGGTCGTTTTGGGTAATTTGGTGGCATTTCTGTAACTTTTTGGGTTTGAGATTTTGTAAAATGTGTCCTTATCTCTTATTAGACGTGTGGATGAGATGTTGAGGGTGGTGACCTTCGAATCCATGCCTATTTCGACATATGTTCATTTTCGGTTTAAACCAGACAGGGTGGGTCGCTGGGGGTTATTTGTGAGCATTTTTGTACTTTTTAGGGTTTTGTATTTTTTGAAAATGGTCCTTATCTCTTATTAGATGTGTGGATGCGATGTTGAGGGTCGTGACCTTCGAATCGATATCTATTTTGGCATATGTTCATTTTTTGTTTAAACTGGACCAGGTGGGACGTTTGGGTTTATTTGGGGGCATTTCTGTACTTTTTTGGGTTTTGTATTTTCTAAAAAGTGTCCTTATCTCTTATTAGACGTGTGGATACGATTTTGAGGGTCTTGACCTTCGAATTGATAACTATTTCGGCATATGTTCATTTTTGGTTTAAACCAAACTGGGTGGGTCGTTTGGGGTTATTTGGGGGCATTTCTGTACTTTTTTGGGCTTGGGATTTTCTAAAAAGAGTCCTTATCCCTTATTAGACGTGTGGATGCGATGTTGAGGGTCATGACCATCGAATCGATATGTACTTCGACATATGTTCGTTTTCGTTTCGAACTAGACTGGTGGGTCGTTTGGAGTTATTAGGGGGCATTTCTGTACTTTTTTGGGCTTTGTATATTCTAAATAGTGTCCTTTTCTCTTTTTAGACGCATGGATAGGATGTTGATGGTCGTGGCGTTTGAATCGATACCTATTTCAGCATATGTTCATTTTCGGTTCCAAACCAGACCGGGTGTGTCGTTCGGGGTTATTTGGGGGCATTTCTATACTTTTTTGGGTTTGGGATTCTCTAAAAAGTGTCCTTATCTCTTCTTAGACATGTGGATACGATGTTGAGGGTCGCAATCGTCGAATTGATACCTATTTCCACATATGTTCATTTTTAGTTCAAACTAGACCGGGTGGGTCATTTTGGGTTATTTGGGCACATTTTTGTACTTTTTTGGGTTTTGGATTCTCTAAAAAGTGTCCTTATCTCTTATTAGATGTCTGGAAGCGATGTTGAGGGTCGTGACCTTCGAATCGATACGTATTTCGACATATGTTCATTTTTGGTTTAATCTAGACCGGGTGGGTCGTTTAGGGTTATTTGGGGGCATTTCTGTACTTTTTTGGGCTTGGGTTTTTTTGACAAGTGTCCTTATGTCTTATTAGATGTGTGGATGCGATGTTGAGGGTCGTGACCTTCGAATCGATACCTATTTCGACATATGTTCATGTTCGATTTAAATCGGACCGGGTGGGTCGTCTTGGGTTATTTGGGGGCATTTCTGTACTTTTTTGGGCTTCGGATTTTTTGACAAGTGTCATTATCTCTTATTAGATGTGTGGATGCGATGTTGAGGGTCGTGACCTTCGAATCGATACCTATTTCGACATATGTTCATGTTCGATTTAAATAGGATCGGGTGGGTCATTTGGGGTTATTTGGGGGCATTTCTGTACTTTTTTAGGTTTGCGATTCTCTAAAAAGTGTCCTTATCTCTTACTAGACGTGTGGATGTGATGTTGAGGGTCTTGACGTTCGAATCGATACCTATTTTGGCATATGTTCATTTCGGTTTAAACCAGACCGGGTGGGTCAGTTGGGGTTATTTGGGGTTATTTGGGGGCATTTCTGTACTTTTTTGGGTTTTGTATTTTCTAAAAAGTGTCCTTATCTCTTATTAGACGTGTGGATACGATATTGAGGGTCGTGACCTTCGAATCGTTACCTATTCCGACATATGTTCATTTTCGGTTTAAACCTAACTGAGTGGGTCGTCTGGGGTTATTTAGGGGCATTTATGTACTTTTTGGGGTTTGGGATTTTCTAAAAAGTGTCCTTTTGTCTTATTATACCTGTGGATGCGATGTTGAGGGTCGTGACCTTTGAATCGATACGTATTTCGACATATGTTCATTTTCGGTTTAATCCAGATCGGGTGGGTCATTTGGGGTTATTTGGGGGCATTTCTGTACTTTTTTGGGCTTGGGATTTTCTGGCAATTGTCCTTATCTCTTATTAGATGTGTGGATACGATGTTGAGGGTCTTGACCTTCGAATCGATACTTATTTTGACATATGTTCATTTTTGGTTTAAACCGGACCGGGTGGATCATTTTGGGTTATTTGGGAGCATTTCTATACTTTTTTAGGTTTGCGATTCTCTAAAGTATCTATATCTCTTATTAGACGTGTGGATGCGATGTTGAGGGTCACGACCTTCGAATCGATACCTCTTTTGGCATATGTTCATTTTCAGTTTGAACCAGGCCGGGTGGGTCGTTTTTGGTTATTTGTGGGCATTTCAGTACATTTTTGGGTTGTTTATATTCTAAAATGTGTCTTTATCTCTTATTAGACGTATGGATGGGACGTCGATGGTCGTGACGTTCGAATCGATACCTATTTCGACATATGTTATTTTCGATTTAAACCAGACCGGGTGGGTTGTTTAGGATTATTTGGGGGCATTTCTGTACTTTTTTGGGCTTGGGATTTTTTGAAAAGTGTCCTTATCTCTTATTAGATGTGTGGATGTGATATTCGGAGTCGATACCTTCGTATCGACACCTATTTCGACATATGTCCATTTTCGATTTTAACCAGACCGGGTTGGTCGTTTGGGGTTATTTGGTGGCATTTCTGTATCTTTTTCGGTTTGCGATTCCCTAAAAAGTATCCTTATATCTTATTAGACGTGTGGATGCGATGTTGAGGGTCGTGACGTTCGAATCGATACTTATTTCAAGATATGTTCATTTTTTGTTTAAACCAGACCGGGTGGGTCGTTTGGGGATATCTGGGGGCATTTCTATACTTTTTAGGGTTTTGGATCTGCTCAGAAGTGTCGTTATCTCTTATTAGATGTGTGGATGCAATTTTGAGGGTCGTGACCTTCGAATCGATACCTATTTCAGCATCAGTTCATTTTATTTAAACCCGACTGGGTAGGTCGTTTGGGGTTATTTGGGGGTATTTCTGTACTTTTTTGGGTTTGGTATTTTCGAAAAAGTGTCCTTATCACTTATAAGACATGTGGATGTGATGTTGAGGGTCCTGACCCTCAAATCAATACCTATTTTGGCATATGTTCATTTTCTTTTTAAACCGGACCGGGTGGGTCGTTTGGGGTTATTTGGGGGCATTTTTGTACTTTTTTGGGTTTTATATGTTCTAAAAAGTGTCCTAATCTCTTTTTAGTCGTGTGGATGCGATGTTGAGGGTCGTGACCTTCGAATCGATACCTATTTTGGTATATGTTCATTTTCGGTTTAAACCAGACCGGGTCGGTTGTTTTGGGTTATTTGGGGGCATTTCAGTACTTTTTTGGGTTTTGTATATTCTAAAATGTGTCTTTATCTCTTATTAGACTTGTGGATGGGATGTTGATGGTCTTGACGTTGGAATCGATACCTATTTTGACATATGTTCATTTTCGGTATAAACCAGACTGGGTGGGTTTTTTAGGGTTATTTGGGGGCATTTCTGTACTTTTGGGCTTGGGATTTTTCAAAAAGTGTCCTTATCTCTTATTAGACGTGTGGATGCGATATTGAGAGTCGATACCTTTGAATCGACACCTATTTCGACATATATTCATTTTCGGTTTAAACCAGACCAGGTGGGTTGTTTGGGATTATTTGGTGGCATTTCTGTACTTTTTTTGGTTTGCGATTCCCTAAAAAGTTTCCTTATCTCTTATTACACGTGTGGACGCGATGTTGAGGGTCGTGACGTTCGAATCGATACCTATTTCGACATATGTTCATTTTCGATTTAAACCAGACCGGGTGGGTCGTTTGGGGTTATTTGGGGGCATTTCTATACTTTTTAGAGTTTTGGACCTTCTAAGAAGTGTCGTTATCTCTTATTAGCTGTGTGGATGCGATTTGGAGGGTCGTGACCTTCGAATTGATACCTCTTTCGGCATCTATTCATTTTCGGTTTAAATCTGACATGGGTCGTTTGGGGTTATTTGGGGGCATTTTTGTACTTTTTTGGGTTTGGTATTTTCTAAAAAGTGTCATTATCTCTTATGAGACATGTGGATGTCATGTTGAGGGTTGTGACCTTCAAATCGATACCTATTTCGGCATATGTTTATTTTCGGTTTAAATCGGACTGGGTGGGTTGTTTGGGGTTATTTGGGGGCATTTCTGTACTTTTTTGGGTTTTGCATATTCTAAAATGTGTCCTTATCTCTTATTAGTCGTGTGGATGCGATGTTGAGGGTCGTGACCTTCGAATCGATACCTATTTTGACATATGTCATTTTAGGTTTAAACCAGACCAAGTGGGTCGTTTGGGGTTATTTTGGGGCATTTCGTTAATTTTTTGGGTTTGTGATTCTCTAAAAAGTGTTCTTATCTCTTATTAGAGGTGTGGATGCGATGTTGGCGGTCGTGACTTTCGAATCGATTCCTATTTCGACATATGTTCAATTTCTGTTTAAACCAGACTGGGTGGGTTGTTTGGGGGTTATTTGAGGGCATTTTTATACTTTTTTGGGCTTGTGATTTCTAAAAAGTGTCCTTATCTCTTATTAGACATCTGGATGCGATGTTGAGGGTCGTGAGCATCGAATCAATATGTACTTCGACATATGTTCATTTCCTGTCCGAACCAGACCGATGGGTCGTTCGGAGCTATTTGGTGGCATTTCTGTACTTTTTAGGGTTTGGTATTTTCTAAAAAGTGCCCTTATCACTTCTTAGAAGTGTGCATGCGATGTTGAGGGTTGTGGCCTTCGAATCGATACCTATTTTGACATATGTTCATTTTGGGTTTAATCCAGACCGGGTGGGTCGTTTGGGGTTTGTTATGGGCATTTTTGTACTCTTTAGAGTTTGTTATTTTCTAAAAAGTGTCCTTATCTCTTATTAGACGTGTGAATGTGATGTTGTTGGCCGTGACCTTCGAATTTATACGTACTTCGACATATGTTTATTTACGGTCTGAACCAAACCGGTGGGTCGTTTATAGTTATTTGGGGGCATTTCTGTACTTTTTTTGGGTTTTGGATTTTCTAAAAAAAGTCTTTATCTCTTATTAGATGTGTGGATGCGATGTTGAGGGTCGTGACATTCGAATTGATACCTATTTTGGCATATGTTCATTTTCGGTTTAAACCAGACTGGGTGTGTCGTTCGGGGTTATTTGGGGGCATTTTTGTATTTTTTTTTGGTTTGGAATTCTCTAAAAATTGTCTTTTTCTCTTATTAGATGTGTGGATACCATGTTGAGGGTCATGACATTCGAATCGATACCTATTTCAGCATATGTTCATTTTCGGTTCAAACCAGACCGGGTGGTTCGTTTGGGGTTATTTGGGAGCAATCTGTACTTTCTTGGGTTTTGGATTCTCTAAAAAGTGTCTTTATCTCTTATTAAACGTCTGGATACGATGTAGAGGGTCGTGATCATCGAATCGATACGTATTTTGATATATGCTCATTTTCGGTTTAATCCAGACCGGGTGGGTCGTTTAGGGTTATTTGGGGGCATTTCTGTACTTTTTTAGGTTTGGAATTTTCTGACAAGTGTCCTTATCTCTTATTAGATGTCTGGATGCGATGTTGAGGGTCGTGACCTTCTAATCGATACGTATTTCGATATATGTTCATTTTTTATTTAAACCGGATCGGGTGTGTCGTTTGGGATTATTTGAGGGCATTTTTGTACTTTTTTAGGTTTGCGATTCTCTAAAAAGTGTCCTTATCTCTTATTAGACGTGTGGATGTGATGTTGAGGGTCGTGACCTTCGAATCGATACCAATTTTGGCATATGTGCATTTTCGGTTTAAACCAGACCGGGTGGGTCGTTTGGGTTTATTTGGGGGATTTCCGTACTTTTTTGGGTTTTGTATTTTCTAAAGGGTGTCCTTATCTCTTATTAGATGTGTGAATGCGATTTTGAGGGTCGTGACCTTCAAATCGATACCTATTTTGGCATATGTTCATTTTCGGTTTAAAACAGACCGGGTGGGTCGTTTGGGTTTATTTGGGGGATTTCTGTACTTTTTTGGATTTTATATTTTCTAAAAAGTGTCCTTATCTCTTATTAGATGTGTGGATGCGATTTTGAGGGTCGTGACCTTGGAATCGATACCTATTTCGGCATATGCTCATTTTCGGTTTAAACCAGACCGGGTGGGTCGTTTGGGGTTATTTGGGGGCATTTTTGTATTTTTTGGGCTTGGGATTTTCTAAAAAGTGTCCTTATCCCTTATTAGACGTGTGGATACGATGTTGAGGGTCGTGACCATTGAATCGATACGTAATTCCATATATGTTCATTTTCGATTCGAACTAGATTGGTGGGTCGTTTGGAGTTATTTAGTGGTCTTTGAATACTTTTTTGGGCTTTGTATATTCTAAATAGTGTCCTTTTCTCTTATTAGACACGTGGATAAGATGTTGATGGTCGTGACGTTCGAATCGATACCTATTTTGGCATATGTTCATTTTCGGTTTAAACCAGGCCGGGTTGGTCATTTGGGCTTATTTTGGGGCATTTATGTACTTTTTTGGGTTTTGTGTTTTCTAAAAAGTGTCTTTATCTCTTATTAGACGTGTGAATATGATATTGAGGGTCGTGACCTTCGAATCGATACCTATTTCGACATATGTTTATTTTCTGTTTAAACCAAACTGAGTGGGTCGTTTGGGGTTATTTAGGGGCTTTGCTTTACTTTTTGGGTTTGGGATTTTCTAAAAAGTGTCCTTATGTCTTATTAGACATGTGGATGCAATGTTGAGGGTCGTGACATTCGAATCGATACCTATTTTAGAATATGTTCATTTTTTGTTCAGACCAGACCGGGTGTGTCGTTCGTGGTTATTTGGGCGCATTTCTGTACTTTTTTGGGTTTGGGATTCTATAAAAAGTGCCCTTATCTCTTATTAGATATGTGGATACGATGTTCAGGGTTGAGACAGTCGAATCGATACCTATTTCCACATATGTTCATTGTCTGTTTAAACTAGACCGGGTGGGTCATTTTGGGTTTTTTGGGAGCATTTTTGTACTTTTTTGGGTCTTGGATTCTCTAAAAAGTGTCCTTATCTCATATTAGACGTCTGGATGCGATGTTGGGGGTCGTGACCTTCGAATCGATACGTATTTCGACATTTGTTCATTTTCGGTTTAATCCAGACCGGGTGGGTCATTTGGGGATATTTGGGGGCATTTCTGTACTTTTTTGGGCTTGGGATTTTCTGACAAGTGTCCTTATCTCTTATTAGATGTGTGGATGCGATGTTGAGGGTCTTGACCTTTGAATCGATACCAATTTTGGCATATGTTCATTTTCGATTTAAACCAGGCTGGTTCGGTCGTTGTGGGTTATTTGGGGGCATTTCAGCACTTTTTTGGGTTGTTTATATTCTAAAATGTTTCTTTATCTCTTATTAGACGTGTGGATGGGATGCTGAGGGTCATGACGTTTGAATCGATACCTATTTTGACATATGTTCATTTTCGATTTAAGCCAGACCGGGTGGGTAGTTTGGGGTTATTTGGGGGCATTTCTACACTTCTTAGGGTTTTGGATCTGCTCAGAAGTGTCGTTATCTCTTATTAAATGTGTGGATGCAATTTTGAGGGTCGTGACCTTCGAATCGATATCTATTTCGGTATCAGTTCATTTTCGGTTTAATCCCGACTGGGTAGGTCGTTCGGGGTTATTTGGGGGGCATTTCTATACTTTTTTGGGTTTGGTATTTTCTAAAAAGTGTCCTTATCTCTTATAAGCCATCTGGATGTGATGTTGAGGGTCGTGACCCTCAAATCGATAGCTATTTCGGCATATATTCATTTTCGGTTTAAACCAGACTGGGTGGGTCATTTGTGGTTATTTGGGGGCATTTCTATACTTTTTTGGGTTTTGTTTAATCTAAATAGTGTCCTTTTCTCTTATTAGACGTGTGGATACAATGTTGAGGGTCGTGACATTCGAATCGATACCTATTTCATATGTTCATTTTCGGTTCAAACCAGACCGGGTGTGTCGTTCAGGGTTATTTGGGGGCATTTCTGTACTTTTTTGGTGGGGAATTCTCTAAAAATTGTCCTTATCCCTTATTGGACATGTGGATACGATGTTGAGGGTCGTGACCGTCGAATCGATACCTATTTCCGTATATGTTCATTTTCCGTTTAAACCAGACTGGGTGGGTCGTTTCGGGTTATTTGGGAGCATTTCAGCGTTTTCTTGGGTTTTGGATTCTCTAAAAAGTGTCCTTATCTCTTCTTAGATGTCTGGATACGATGTTGAGGGTCGTGACCTTCGAATCGATATGTATTTCGATATATATTCATTTTTTATTTAATCCAGAGCGGGTGGGTCGTTTGGGGTTATTTGGGGGCATTTCTATACATTTTTGGGCTTGGAATTTTCTGACAAGTGTCCTTATCTCTTATTAGATGTGTGGATGCGATGTTGAGAGTCGTGACCTTCGAATCGATACCTATTTCGACATATGTTCATTTTTAGTTTATAACAGACCGGGTGTGTCGTTTGGGGTTATTTGGGGGCATTTCTGTACTCTTTTAGGTTTGCAATTCTCTAAAAAGTATCCTTATCACTTATTAGACGTGTGGATGCGATGTTGAGGGTCGGGACCTTCGAATCGATACCTATTTTGGCATATGTTCATTTTCGATTTAAACCAGGCCGGGTGGGTTGTTTTGGGTTATTTGGGGGCATTTCAATACTTTTTTGGGTTTTGTATTTTCTAAAATGTGTCTTTATCTCTTATTAGATGTGTGGATGGGATGTTGATGGTCCTGACGTTCGAATCAATACCTATTTCGACATATGTTCATTTTTGGTATAAACCAGACTGCGTGGGTTGTTTGGGGTTAGTTTGGGGCATTTCTATAAATTTGGGCTTGGGATTTTTTAAAAAGTGTTCTTATCTCTTATTAGACGTGTCTATGCAATGTTGAGAGTCGATACCTTCGAATCGACACCTATTTCGACATATATTCATTTTCGGTTTAAACCAGACCGGGTGGGTCATTTGGGGTTATTTTGGGGCATTTTTGTACTTTTTTTGGTTTGCGATTCCCTACAAAGTATCCTTATCTCTTATTACACGTGCGAACGCGAAGTTGGGGGTCGTGACGTTCGAATCGATATCTATGTCGACATATGTTCATTTTCTATTTAAATCAGACCGGGTGGGTCGTTTGGGGTTATTTGGGGGCATTTGTATGCTTTTTAGGGTTTTGGACCTTCTAAGAACTGTCGTTATCTCTTATTAGATGTGTGGATGCGATTTTGAGGGTCATGACATTCGAACTGATAACTATTTCGGCGTCTGTTCATTTTCGGTTTAAACCCGACTGGGTGGGTCGTTTGGGGTTATTTATGGGCATTTCTATACTTTTTTGGGTTTGGTATTTTCTAAAAAGTGTCCTTATCTCTCTTATGAGACATGTGGATGTGATGTTGAGGGTCGTGACCTTCAAATCGATACCTATTTTGGCATATGTTCATTTTCGATTTAAACCGGACCGGGTGGGTCATTTGGGGTTATTTGGGGGCATTTTTGTACTTTTTTGGGTTTTGTATATTCTAAAAAGTGTCCTTATCTCTTATTAGTCATGTGGATGCGATGTTGAGGGTCGTGACCTTCAAATCGATACCTATTTTGACATATGTCATTTTTTATTTAAACCAGACCAGGAGGGTCGTTTGGGGTTATTTGGGGGCATTTCGGTAATTTTTTGGGTTTACGATTCTCTAAAAAGTGTCCTTATCTCGTATTAGATGGGTGGATGTGATGTTGTGGGTATTGACCTTCGAAATGATACGTACTTCGGCATATATTTTTTTCCAGTCCGAACAAGACCGGTGGGTCGTTTGGAGTTATTTGGGGGCATTTTTGTACTTTTTTGGGTTTCGGGTTTTCTAAAAAAAGTCCTTATCTCTTATTAGACGTGTGGATGCGATGTTAAGGGTCGTGACATTCGAATCGATATCTATTTCTGTATATGTTCATTTTCGGTTTAAACCAGAATAGGTGGGTCGTTTGGGGTTATTTGGGGGCATTTTTGTACTTTTTTGGGTTTGGGATTCTCCAAAAAGTGTCCTTATCTCTTATTAGACGTGTGGATACGATGTTGACGGTCGTGACCTTCAGATCGATTCCTATTTTGACAT
>NW_025317877.1:0-24892 GCF_018873765.1 Telopea speciosissima
GAAAAGAACATGTGCTCATTAATGGTTTGCGCATAAATGAAAATAATCGATATGAGGCATATAAAGCGCCCCAATCACTTTTTTATTTTAACTTATTTTAATGGCCAAATGTTCACTGTGTAGCAGCGTAGGCTGCATCCAGACACATGAGGGTGGGTGAAATGACTACCCTGCCCCCCTGAATGGACAACTCATGTGTCTGGGCGCAGCCTGCGCTACTGCACAGAGAACTTTCGCCTATTAAATAGAAATAAGGATCATAAATCATATCAAATACTTACAAAAATAAAAATAGGTCAAATAATAGAAAGATAAATTATACAAAAGAGAGCTTTAGTTAAAGTTTTGTCTATTTTAAAGCAAATGGTATGTTGAAGGGTAAGGGATGGATCTAATATTTCTACATGGCATGACCTCTGTGTTTCTGCATAGTCATCTACTGATTCATTATTCTCTAAGGTGAGTGAGCTTATTGCTAATGGTGAATGGAATTATTCTCTCTTTGGGTTTCGATACGTTAATTAAATGTAGTATGTTACAAATGGATGGTTTATATATTGTTGAATCATTGGGAACTTCTGGAGGTTTAGCTTTGTTCTGGTGGGGCAACATCATAATGGATTTTCTCTTTGCTTCTGATTGAATTATAGACACCAAGATTATTTATAAAGATAGTGTGGGGTTTTTCATTACTTATGTGTATGGTGGGATCCGGTGTAATCCCAGGGACATTTAATTTGGGATAAATTGTTTCTTTGGGCTCCAACAGAAATAGTGATTGGCTGCTCGTTGGTTTAATTGTCTCCTTATTTATTGACTCAAGTTGCAAATGCTCTGTTAAAAATACCTTCAAGTAGACGACCACTTCAAGATTTCTGAATTTGTCCTTTGGGTAAATTACAAATCACCCTCTAGTTTTCAATCGAAACTCAGATCATCCCTTGGTTTTTGAAAAAACTCAAATCACCTCCTGATTTAGACCCCAAAATACCAAATTAGTCCCTTATGTTAGTTTTATGTTGTTAAGTGATGATGTCACTTAGTTAAATAAATTGAAATCCTTAAACTACCCTTGACCAATGTAAATTTACTATTTTATCCTTGAATCTAAAAACCCCAAAATCATCTTCTTCACATGACGTGCAACTCAAAATCCATGAATGTTCTCCATAGAATGCTTGTGCTGTCAATCAAAAATCCATGAATGTTATTCCGAAATATTCTGAAGAGAGATCGATTAGATCTAGTGGTCTGCGAGAAACTTCTGTGAAACCGCTGATTGGGTCAAGAAAATCTACAAGCCGTGATCTTCCCATGTCTAAGAAGATCACCGAGGTACTCTAATAACGAAAATACACCAGCATTTGTCGGCAACAAGGCCGGGAATAATTAGGCAAAACTATTGGTTTGCCGTAACGGAAATGATTTTTTAGACAAAGAAATTTCTTCTGAAGTAGCCTAGTAAGCAAATTCAGGGGACAACAGGCCAAGAAATATTGGAGTGCAAAGGGTTTTCACGAAGGCGGCAGGAAAAGTTAATAAGGGCGTTAATGTCCAATGAAGGCATTGAGAGAGAGAGATTTCTACAGGTTCTCCAGCAATGACGCCAATGGGAATGGGAGGGATGAAAAGGAGGAGCAATCTTTGAATGATATAAGCGAAGTTGTCAATCTGCACCCCCCCTGTAATTTCTCGTGATTTTCATTTTGAGACCCTTTTCATTCTTTTAAAGCCAAATCCAACTGAATTTATAGCTGATAAACTGGATTTTTTTTCATTTTTGTGCGGTCATTCTGATACAATTCGAGATGGGTTTTTTATGGGTTTTTTAGGGTTTTAGGGTGAATAATCTGCTTTCTCTTTGATACGAAGTCATATGTAAGCAACACTTTGTCATAGAACTTGAGTTGGGTTTTTGGGGGTTTTAAAGCTTTGCTCGTGTGTTCTTTGTTGTAGCTTCAGTAGTCTTCTTCAAATATGCAGGGTTTGAACTTTGTAGGCCAGAGCAATCTGTAATGGCCTTTTTTGAAGGGCAGATTCTCCAAGAAGACATCTATCAATCTCTCATTTGGAGTTAGCTTTTAGGATTCTAGCTCCTTCCCCTGTTTTAGTTATTCTTTTATTTTTGTTGGTACGGTAGCAACAGCATGGGAAGAAGAAAGAAGAAGAGGAAGAAGAATAGGAAATCATATTGGTTTTAGGTTTAAACCTTATCTTTTCAATTTTTTATTGTTTTATTTGTTTAAATCTAAAGAGTAAATATGTCATTTCATTTTTTGATTTGATATAATTTAACACCACTGTAAAGGGGGACGGTTGAGTTTTTAAAAAATTAGGGGGTGATCTGAGTTTCGATTGAAAATTAGGGGGTGATCTATAATTTATCAGTATCTTTTTACTAAAATTGGGTCTTTTTTCTACTAGGGTGGCTACAAAATTATTAATTCATTCAGTCTCAAAAGACATGGTTAATAAATAACCTAGTAGTAATGTTTGAAATTTTGGCTAAAAGCTAAAGATCTACTCAAAATGTAAATTATTTTTATAAATTTTTATTAGTGCTAATAATACTGGGATAAACCATGTTTCTTAAATTTGGATCCAATGTGTGTGTTCTATCATAAACAATTAGAAACTAGTTGACATCTATTTCTATCATATGAATTCACTAAGGCACCTTTTGTTTAGAGGGGACTTAAGTGGGGTGAGAGAATTAGGGTGAGAAAATGCTGATGTGGCACTTCAAAATCCCACACCAACCTGGTTTGATTAATTTGGGGTGAACTTAAAAAAACTCAGGATACATCATTAACTGTTTTGTCAGTTGATGTTGCACTTTAAAATCCTACCCCAACTTTGTTTGGTTAATTTGAGACGATGAACTTACAAAAGCTTAAGAAACATCATTAATGCTTTTTTTGACTGATGTAACACTTTAAAATCTCACTCTTTTACAATCTAAAGTCCCACCAACTTAGTGAGACTTTGATTATCTCAACATTTCCATCCCCATAAAACCCCACCAACATATGGGGCCCAACATTCCAACAATCCCCCATCTTATTTTTTTTTTTTTTTTTTTTTTTTTTTTTTTTTTTTTTTTTTTTTTTTTTTTTTTTTTTTTTTTTTTTTTTTTTTTTTTTTTTTTTTTTTTTTTTTTTTTTTTTTTTTTTGCGGGTTTTTTTTTTGCCCCTAGCCCACCCCCCCCCCCCCCCCCCCCCCCCCCCCCCCCCCCCAAAAAACCCCCCCCCCCCCCCCCCCCCCCCCCCCCCCCCCCCCCCCCCCCCCCCCCCCCCCCCCCCCCCCCCCCCCCCCCCCCCCCCCCCCCCCCCCCCCCCCCCCCCCCCCCCCCCCCCCCCCCCCCCCCCCCCCCCCCCCCCCCCCCCCCCCCCCCCCCCCCCCCCCCCCCCCCCCCCCCCCCCCCCCCCCCCCCCCCCCCCCCCCCCCCCCCCCCCCCCCCCCCCCCCCCCCCCCCCCCCCCCCCCCCCCCCCCCCCCCCCCCCCCCCCCCCCCCCCCCCCCCCCCCCCCCCCCCCCCCCCCCCCCCCCCCCCCCCCCCCCCCCCCCCCCCCCCCCCCCCCCCCCCCCCCCCCCCCCTCCCCTCTAAACAAATGGAACCTAAATGGATTTGGACTGCAGGGCCAGTACGAATGTGTATTGACTTTCTCCAAGCTTCCTCCATTTTCAATTTATTTAATTTTTTTGAACTTAATTCATCCATGGCTAAATCTAAAAAACATGTGATTCAAATATCTTAACCCTATTATGCATGAACTTATTCCTCTTAAAGATCATTTATTACCATTAATTGATTACCAAAGATGATCTTCTATGGATCAACTTATCCTCATCTGTTATGACAATTTTGATCCTCTTCAAAGGAGAGGTAAGATAGACCTCAATTTTGTTATTTAACTATCAATTTGTTGTGGCATATATAAACTATGATTTTTCAAAACATGATCACGATTCAACAGTCAGGGAATTGCAACAAGAATTGTAGGAGGCAAAACAAACAGAAATGAGAAAACATAGAAATATGGACTGATTGTTAAAACATAGTGATGTTGTTAACTAAGGTAAGTCGAGTAAGTTGGCCATGAGAATAGGACTTTACAAAACACATACATACAAAGCTAGTTTTGTATTCTACTATAACAACACTATAACCATAATGTAATTTTGAGCTTTCCTTTAAGTTGGTCGAGTTAATATACTTGTTTTCATGCTTACCAAAGAAGGGAGGGGAGGGGGATTAAACAAGCTTTGACTTAAATGGAAAATATAGAATTTTTAGTCTATATTAGCCTTCCTCTTTTGCACTAAAAATAATCTCCACCAGCATCATCCTTCAAATTCCATTGGAGTAAGGTAACCTGCAATAAATTAACACCAAAACAATAGAAACAGATAGAATATAAGACAATGCTGCAGGTACAAACCATATAAAATGGTTGAAACCAAGTTAAAAAGTCCTTTTGAGAGGTAAATCTCATTTCATTGAAAAGAACAAAAATTAGAAGGAAAAAACATTTCTCATCACCCGTAGGGGAGGAAACACGAATAATTATCACCTACAATTTGTGGGCACCTCCAATTCCTCTAATAGGGGGAGTGGACCCCACCTTAGGCAGTATTTTCGGGCAGGGGGTAGGGTGGTCATTCTCGCCCCCATGTAAGGAATTGGAGAAGGCAACGAATTGGAGGGGACAACGATTCAGGAAACACCCTGTCCACCCAAAGTTCCAAGCCACAACAACAGCAATTTTATATAGAAAACATGAGAAGCTTAGGAAAAAAATAAGTATGATTTAACTCTAGAGTTACATTGAATTTGGGGCTTGAGAAATTACTCATCAACAACCTTGCACCGGGCTGAATAATGAAAATGCCAAAAAACCGAAAACCGGCATTGGCATTACCATCTACTGATAAAAAGAAACAAAAATGAGACATAAATAAACAGAAAGATGAATGCTAACCAATCAGGCTGGAATGGAAAAAATGATTTTAATCATACCAGAGCAACCATTTTTGTTACAATACAGCCCAAGGGAATATACAAGTCATATTATAAGAATAACACACACTTTACACATAGCTCTCTTTTTAAGGTGGTCCATTTTAATGCAAACCACCCTTACAAGCAAAGAGATCAATTCTACAAGCTTTCCCATTTTCTACCATCGAAGTTGATTCTAGAAGTTCACTTTGTATTTCCACACAAATGTGATATTTATTTCACGTTGTTGTGAGAGGCGTAAACTAGATAATCTCTTGATACAAAGTGCACTATGATGCCCTAATCTAGCATGACATAAATCTAAGGACTCAATCAAATAAAATGAAGAGGTGCTTGGCTTTTCATTCATAACTTCATAAATAATAAGTAAAAATATCCCATTTGACAAATGCCCCTTTCCAACACGCACATCATTATTGAGTTCAATTACTTTATTAGCCTTTATTGACAATTACAATCTTGCATTTTGAGGAGTGATTCCAACACCAAATTATGATGAATCTCTGACACATGCAACAAGTCTTTGAGCACAAGTGTCTTTCTCTAAGTTCAGAATTACTTGTCATTTACCAATGACACTTAGAGGTTTGGTAATTAACCAGATAGACTATTGTCACTAGAATCAAGTGTTTAATAGTTGACGAATGAGTCTCCACATCTGTGCTTGGTAGCACCCGTGTCAATGATCCACCCTTTTGGTTTTTCGACCAAGTTGACTTCAGTCACTACCACTTCAAAGATTTCAGCCTCCGTGAGATTCACCTTGGTTTTAATGGCTTGCCATACAAAAAACAATTTCCATTCTTCTCCTTGAATTTGTTTTCCTTGAAGGGACTTCTTGAACTGCTCATTTTTACTGGACTCAACAAGAATAGCCTTGTATTTGAATTCCATGGCCTCTTCAACCTTGTCCTTTTCCTGGTTCTCCTCAATATTCACACACATGATTATTTGGTCGAGTGTCTAATCCTTTCTTTTGTGCTTCATATTGAATTTAAAGCCATTCTTAGACACGACAAATTTTCTAATAGAGAACCAACTACAAAATCATCTGGTAAGATCACGCCTTTCTTTGCAAATCTTGCAACCATGACTTGAGCATTCATATCATCTTTCTTAACAAAATCCAAGAAATTAATCACAACATACCTTTTACTCCCTTGGCTTTGAGAGTAGGATCATCACTCTCTATTGGTAGAGGTTTGATCAAAGTAAAAGAAACCGCCAGCAGTCTTAATGCAAATTTATCATTTTCTTCCACCACTTATAATTAGAACCGTTTGAAGGGTTCAATCTTGTCAAAATCTGAAATAATCCTCAAATTTTCCATTGGTTGAAAAATGGTAACAGTGGAAGTATCATGAATACTCATATACTCCTATTATCTCAAAACTATGATCTTAAGAATAATAAAACCAAATAAATAGATATAGGACTTAACTTTAGGCTCCACCAAGATGCTTGAACTGACTACAAACAGTAAGAGAGACAAACACACGATCATGAACACATAAAATTATAATCACATGACTTCGAGGTAAAATTGAAGGCATGCTCTTTATCTTCTTTGTTCCTTTTTTTTTTTGGCTCCAACAAGTTACAAGTAAATGGAAATAAGGGGAACTGGGGAAGTGAACCTAATTAAAAAGATGGGGATTTCAAGATTTATGATTGTGTAACGTGTTGGGTGTATTTTATAACCCTAATATATGTCTACTTGAATACATTAGTCAGGAAAATATCCTCTCTGGCACGCATCGACAGCGACAAGGTATGAAAGAGGTCGCTATGGTTGCTGACGCAATTCGTGATTCCCATGTTGAGGGCTCTTCTGATGGGAGCCATGCTCGATCCACTTCCCCGCTATTATGAAGTGTTTTTTCTGAAATATCAGAGGAGTGGGTAATCATAGGGCGCAGGCGCACCTGAGGGGGTTAATCCGGGAGATTAAGCCTGATTTTTTGTGTTTGGTTGAACCAAAAATAGGGGTAAATAAATGCCCTCCTATTTTCTTTTCTGGGCTGGGTATGGAAGCTGATGTTATCTCCAACAGTCGTGCAGCTGGAGTCCCCAACATCTGGTTCCTTTGGAAATCCGGTCTTTCTCGACCCTCGGTTATCTTCTACTCGGACCAACATATCACTGTCCAGGTTGAGTTGGGAGGTATAAGGAGTGTAATAACTACTGTTCATGCAAGCTGCTTTAGAGCAACTCATCGTAACTTTTGGTATGATCTAGCCTCTATTGCAGGATTAACTTGCCCGTGGCTTGTTATAGGAGACTTTAACTCCTACTTATTGGCTTCTGACAAGATTGGTCCTGGCCGTTTTAATTGGAGTTCAGCAGTAGAACTTGCAGCTATGGTGGACACGGCTGCTCTCTCTCTAATTCCATCATCGGGGAATAAATACACCTGGTCTAACAATAGGCAGGTGGGGAATGTCAGAGCCGTCCTAGACCGGAGTTTCTGTAACGATCCCAAGTGGCTACAGTATGCCGACAGTAGACAGCGAGTTCTTGTGAGAGGTCCTTCTGACCATGCTCCAATTCTCGTTTCTTGTGACATGATTCAGCGCCCTCCTAACGTCCCTTTTCGGTTTCAGCGTTTCTGGACAGAGCATGAGGAGTTCAGGACTTTTGTCCAAAGATCTCGGGCTGATCCAGTAAGGGGGACTCCCTTGTACGTTGTCGCTACAAAACTAAAGAGATTAAAAGCACCACTCAGAGAATGGGCTAGGCAGGTCTTCCCTCAGGTAGATCATGAAGTTTTGAGAGCCAAAGAAAGCCTTGAGGAAATTCTCTCTTTGATAGAGGAAGAGGGCTTACTGATGACAAAATCAGTAAAGAAGTACAAGCTAGGAAAGAGCTGGATAAGGCTGTTCTTCTTCAGGAAAAATTGTGGAACAAAAAATCTAGAGACAAGCGAATTAAGTTAGGTGACAGGTGTACAAAGTATTTCCACCCATCAACCAAGATTCGTAGATCGAGAAATGCCATTAGAGAGCTGAAGATGGAGGACGGCTCCACCCTTACCAAGGTCGAAGAAATTGGAGATTGTTTAGTTAATCACTATGAAAATTTCTTCAAGAAAGGTGTGTCCCACAGGAATGAAGATCTACTGTCGGTCATCCCAAAGTTGATCACAGAGTATGAGAATGAAGCTCTTGTTCGAGTCCCCTCGCCAGACAAAATCAGGTCAGCAGTTTTTTATTTGGATCCTTCTAGTGGCCAGGTCCAGATGGATTCCCAGGTACTTTCTACAGGGTTTGTTGGGATTTTGTGGGCCCCGATATTTGCCGAGGTGTTCAAAATTTTTTCACAGAAGGTATCGTCACGAAGGGTATAAACTGCAATTTTATCACCCTAATTCCCAAAGTGGAGCATGCGAACAAAGTGGGGCAATTTCGCCCTATCTGTCTTGGGAATTTTTTCTTCAAGCTGATTCCAAAAATCTTGGCAACCAGGCTTTCCAATATTCTCCATAAATTAATTTCTCCTGAACAAGGTGCTTTTCAGCAAGGAAAGGTGATATTTGAAAATATAGGGGTGGCCTCAGAACTTACTAATCTCATGTTTACTAAGTACCGAGGAGGGGGTCTAGCTCTTAAGTTGGACATTCAAAAGGCCTCTGACACTCTAGAGTGGGACTTTCTTTTTTATGTTCTCAAAGCTTTTGGCTTCTCAGACTTGTGGATTTCTCTGGTGCAGCAAATCATGCTTTCAACAAAAATCTCAGTTCTTATAAATGGAGGTCCAATGGGGTTCTTCAATGTTGAAGGAGGCCACCGTCAAGGTGACCCGTTATCTTCGCTTCTCTTTATTCTTCCCGAGGAAGTTCTTTGCAGAGGCATTAGAGATCTTGGCCGGTTAGGGCTGATTACACCTGTCCCAGGCAACCGTCATGTATCTCCCCCCACTCACCTTCTATACGCTAACGACCTTTTTATACTTATGAGGGCAGATTTGAAAGGTGTAAAGAGAATTAAAAAAATTCTTGGAGGATTATGGAAATGCCTCGGGCCAAAAAATCAATTTGGCTAAAAGCAAGGTGTTCATGGGTCGTATCACTGCTGCCCGCAAGGAGCGTCTGTCGACAGTGCTACAAATCCCCACTTGTAATTTCCCTACTAGATACCTTGGAGTGGAGCTGGTCAAAGGGCGCATAACTAAAGACACGGTCCTCCCACTTCTTGATCACTTCAAGAAAAAGTTCTCGGCTTGGAAGGGTCGTCTTCTCTCTATGGCAGGACGAGTCGAATTGGTGATATCTGTAATGGGCAGCATCCCAATCCACAACTTCTCTGTTTATTATTGGCCCTCCTCTGCTATTTCCAAAATGGAGAGATGGATTCGCAACTTTATCTGGTCAGGTGAATCTGATACTGCTAAAGCCATCACGGTTTGATGGGATTCTCTCTGCAAGCCCAGAAATGAAGGAGGTCTTGGCATTCGGCGGCTTAGGGAGGTAAATCTAGCTCTATTAGCTAAATTCGCTTGGTCTATTCGCACTGGGAAGTCTGCACTTTCAGCTTTTTTGCGAGGTCGCTTAGTTGATAAAAGTGGCGCCTTGAAAAAGTATGTGGGATCCACTATTTTTAAAGGGCTAAAGAAGGTTTGGGGGTTCACTCAAAATTCAAAAAGGCGGGTGGTAGGGAATGGTGAGTCAACTCGGTTTTGGTATGATGCTTGGATGAATAATCAAAGCATTAAGGAGCAACTCCTGCCAGTGAGTATTCCTAGTAATCTCATGGCCACTGTTTCAGATTTTTTCGAAGATGGGAATTGGCTATTCCCACAGGTTGAAAATCAGACTCTTCAAAGCATATTTAATAATATTCAATGCTTGGGCTTTGCTCTTTCAAATAGAGAGGATGCTCGGTTTTGGGGTCTTACTAAATCAGGGAGCTTCACGATGAGCTCAGCTTGAGGCGAAAGGCTGCTCCTCCGGATTGGACTTGGGCGGTTTGGCACCAGTCTCTTCACCCTCGCAATTCTCTGTTTGGATGGAGATTGGCATATAAATCCCTCCCTACTGATGATAAAGTGCGGCGTAGAGCTGTTCCTCTCGCGTCCAGGTGCGATCTCTGTAAAGCCGAAGAGGAATCCATAAACCACATTTTTCTAAGCTGCAACTTCTCCCGCCAAGTCTGGAATGAGATCCTAAAACCTTTCAATGAACATTGGGCTGGTTTTCCTTCAATGGAGCTAATGTTCTCGTGGTGGAAAAGGAAAGCAAGGGTAAGCTCAGTAGCAGATACTTGGAAAGCTCTCCTCATAATAACTTGCCAACAGATTTGGTATGAGAGAAATAGAAGAAGATTTGATAATCATCGAGGATCTCCACTGCAGGTCCTACAAAGATGCATCAATGCCGTCTCAGACTGCTCTAGAATCAAGAAAGTCCAAGTGAAATCTGTTGAAGACCTGATAATTGCAAAATTTTTCAAAGTTGTCATAGCCGCACCCAAGCAAATTCATACCTTGGAAGTCATTTGGAAACCTCCTCCCCTTGGGTGGTGGAAGCTCAACATAGACGGCTCTTCTATAGGGAATCCAGGGTTCTCAGGCGCAGGAGGAATTCTAAGGAATCATCTAGGGGCCACAAGGAGATGCTTTTCATGTTTCCAAGGTATAAGAACCAACTTTCAGGCTGAAATGGATGCCTTCTTTATTGGAATAAAAGAGGCTGAGACCCTAGATGTGCAACGTCTTTGGGTGGAATGCGATTCGGCTGTGGTAGTTTCAAGTATCTTATCTTCTAAAATTCCATGGGAATTCCTTCATTTGTGGTGGATATCTGAAAAATATCTAAGCAATATTCAGTGGCGCATCACTCACTGTTATAGAGAAGGTAATGCAGCAGCCAATGCGCTAGCAAGTAGAGCAGCTAGATCCGGAACTTCTGAGTTTTGGCCAATGCGCTAGCAAGTAGAGCAGCTAGATCCGGAACTTCTGAGTTTTGGAATGAAGTGCCCTCTTTCATCTCCCACTCGATTACTGGGGAAGCCCTGGGCAGGTCTTATTTTCGCTTTAGATAGTCTCTCCTTTTTTCTTTCCTTTTGGTGGGTTGGCTTTCAACTAACCTGCTGCTGCTGTAGATTGTGTTCTTGATTGTATTCTCCTTTTATTTCTCTTAATTTAATATACAGCTGATCTTTACCTAAAAAAGACTGGTGGGCCCCACTGGAAAGAACCCATCTAGCCTAAAACCTAGTCTTTCCTATAAATACTAGCTGGAGGTAGCAACCTATTTATTTCAAACTTGATATACAGGGTGTATTGCTTTAAGCAATCTTGTGCTTAAACCCTAAACCCTAACATAACGAACTTCGAACCTTACATAATATGATAACCACATCTTTTCCATTAGATTCTAGAACCTATGATTTTCTCCTATTCAAATAAAAAAATTTGTCACTTTCATTTCTGTTTTGAGTTTTGCTTCCCTTTGCTTTGGAACAGACAGAGCCTCCATATTTCTTCATTTCTAACCAAAAACAGCAAACACATCCAGTGGTAATTTTTCTGCCTGAAAACTCTATAAAAGGTTTTCTTTTACCTTACTTTCCTACCCCTATTGCCACCAAACTGACCTTCTTTGATTCTAATTCGATATACTTTCCAAGCAGGAAAGGGAATAAAAGATGGGCAATAAAAAAAAAAGCTGTAATTAGAACTCACCCAAGCTTCAAAGAAGTATCAGAACTGTCGTTATCTTGAGGTGGACCAAAGGAGCTAGAGATATTAGTAATTGATTCTGATGATTGGCCTTCTTCATGGACCATGTTCTCAGATTCAGGGGCAAAATGCCTCTGGCCTTTGGATAAGTTCACCTGCAACCAAAAAAACTTTCAATTTTAGACAAAGCAAGTATAACATAGAAAGGGAAAAATTATCGTGTTTTACCAAATCCACAAGTATGTCTACTCTGAAAGTCAGATCATTCTTTTGTTAGAATTCTTGGTCTGCTAAATATTCTTTACAATACCATATGATATCTGAAATTGTTCAGTTCTTTTATGCATGTTACCATGCATTTCCATTTGAAATCAGGAAGGATAAAATATTGACTGTTTGGTCCGAAATCCATCGGAACCTTAGAAATTGTAATCAAGAAGGATAAAATACTTTCACAAATCTGTGATTTTTTTGAAGTTTTTTATTCAAAATACTGGTATATCTTACTGCAAGATATACACTACATTATTTTTTGGGCAAGAGATCTCTACTTCATCGCATGGTCTTTACCCAAGTGTCTGGACCAATGGATGAGCACGTCATCTCACGGTACCTGGTGAGAAGGCATAGAAAACATCACCAAGTAGAAATATTTTTCCCTTATTTTTTATTATTATTTTACTGATAAAAAAAGGGAGGTTGCCCCAACTAGTCAATTTGGAAGAAGACATGATTGGCAGGAAAAATTGTTATTTTTAGAAGTGCAAAACAGTGGATTTGATGGTGTCTACATTTCATCAAATTGAAGTGAGTGCCAACATGGAAAGAAATACAAAATTTATAAAGTTTGAATGAATTGTGAAGACGATTTGGCAAACTAGGGATTTTAAGACAAGGAAGAGTGACATGAAAGAAATTAATTTATTAACCCAATAAAAAGCTGGAGACATGATTGGAAAGAAATTGGTACATTAGAAACTTTTATAATATTATAAGTGCAAAATAGTCAATTAGAAAGTGAAATCGATTTGGCAAAGTCAGGATTTTAAAAAAGGGAAAGAGTGATCTGAATAGCAAAAGAAATTTGTCAACCTAGTAAAAAGTTTAGGGGAAAGTTTTCATATACGGTCGTATAAACCATGTATGTGAGAGGGTGGGAGTTTCAAGACATTAATTAATGGGTGGGGATTTATGATTTTTCCAACTCTTTGTGAGAGGCCCTCTAACATACACGGTTTACAAAGCCGTATATGAAAACTTTGCCCAAAAGTTTATGAATAAATTTTAAGAACTCTCACCAGCTGTCTCAATCGTTCATTCTCCTCCTCCAATTGTAATCCCTGCAATTATTTCATTAAAATTAAAATATAAGGGGAACGAAAGAAATGGCAATAACAAATTACCCCATATTAACCTACACTGTTCATTTAAAGGGCGATGTTCTTTGCCCAGAAGCACACGAGGACGCAGACTGTGACCAGACACATGGTCATTCAGGGGGGTGGGACGGTCATTCACCCACGCCCATGAGTCTGGGCGCATCCTGCGCCCCTAATGTAGAGAACATTTTTCCTTCGTTTGGTTGCTAAGTAAAAGGAAATGAAATCCCTATTGAAAAAAATTAGTAAAATTTTGTAAAATAAAGTGAAATATGATAATCAAATCTGGCTGGTTTTAAAGTTAGTTACAAACATTTTCACTTTAATATTGATTTGATTTCCCTTCTATATTGTTTTGAGACATGAAATATTAACACACTTCTTTTACCATTTAATCAAACACTACACAAAGCTTTGAAATATTTTGAACTTTGATCCCTAACCTTTCTTTGAAGGGCGCCAATCTCCTCCATAATTCGTTCACCCTAGAACCATAATAAATTCCATAAGTAAGAGAATGAAATTCAAATTAGAGTCTAACTTAAGATTAAATTACAATTTGTAATTACAGCAAAACGGATACCAACCTTTCTTTCTAACACACGTCTCAATCCAGTTTCAAGGGATTTCTCTAGCTGCTGCAATTCCTCTATACTTAACCCTTGAAGATCTTCTCCTCTCATTCTCCTAAAATGGACATGAACTTTTGATATTACAGGATATGCATGCATGTATCTCCAATTAGTGATAAAAACCCCCTTTCTCCATCCAAAAAAGAGAGAAAGAAACACAAGGCATATAGGAAGCATTTTGTGTCTGATATATTAATGATATATTAATAAGGAAAAAGAAGGCTGTCAGGCTGCGTGTCGCTTGCGCCCAGACACATTAAGGTCATGCAAAATGAAAATTTTCTCCCCTGTTGGATGTCCCATGCATGCTCTTATTAGCTCCCTCGGAGGTGCAGGGGCTACACAGCCTGGCAGCAATCCCCCTCCCAAATTAATAATAACTCCATACCTCAGTTGATGGCTCTTCTCGATGACTTCCTTGTTCAACCTGGCATAGTTGCCGTTCTCTAGCTAAAGAGACATCATAGCATACCAATCAGATATTTATAATAAATAATAAACAATGATGTATGCACGACACACTATATATATGGGAAAAGATTGGGTATGTTAGCGGTATTACCGTATGCAAGCACCGTATGTGTCGATCTCTCTCTTCCCCCCCTCCCTCCCCTTTGAAGGGTAAGGGAGTCATTTCAAAGGGGGAAGAGAGAATCATATTCACTTATCTTTTGAAGGTGAAATAACAAGAGTAGAAGAACAAAAACACACAAAGTATATTCCTAATTTTTTAAAACATATTTTCCCAAATTAGAAAGCTAAAGGAATTAAAAGCACCACCCATCAAATTTACTTACACAATGCAAGCCGTACAAACTTCACAAAGAAATTATCTTCTCTTTTAATAGAGAAACCAAGGCATATATGAGCTTAAAAGAGGAAACAAGATTATGAGCTTAAAATCAATTTTTATTCGCATAATACATGGAAGTGCCACACCAGCTGACCCACGAGCGGTACCATTGAGTCTTTCCAATTTTACCATTGCACAGGAATAATATCAAATGGTTCAAAAAAATAAAATAAAATATACAACTTAAGGTACACTTACCTGCAGCTCGAGCGAAGGTTCATCAAGTTTCTGGAGGTTCTTAGAGTGCAGGTGATGCCTTTCCACTATCTCCTTCACACTGATAAACAACACAATGACTAAATCAGTTCTAACATTCTGAAGATTAAAAAATTGTTTTCCATCGCAAATCCTGAAAGAGAAACGAAGCGAGAGAGAGAGAGAGAGAGAGAGAGAACAATATTAGTGGACGTGGTTCTGGTCTCTCAGGGAAGCAGTACTAGATTCTTTTAGGTTGTTATAACCTTCTTCTCCTCCAGCTGTGAAGTGGTTTCAGGCCTCTTTAATGTATTCAATTCGAAGTATATCTATAAATCTGGAAACATATTCTCTGTGGAGCATCACTAATGTTTGAATCAACACAATAAACCATACTAATAGTTTGGGAGAACTTGAAGAAGACTCACTGGGAGATTTCTAGGCTCATATCTAGGCAGACTCAGTATTCCTTGAATATGACATTCTCACAAGTCTCCATGATGATGACTTGAAGCTCACTCTTGTTGGGAAGGTAATAGCAAAATGATCATTTCACCATGAAGCAGTGAGAGCATGGAATCCGATTGGAGGAATGAAGGTGGAGATGTTTGGTTGATGCCCTTCCAATTGTGGATCAGCTTCTCAAAAGAAAAGTTCATGCACCTTTTTGTGGTTTTTGTTGGGCGGGCCTTGAATCTTTGAATCAACTCTTCTTTGAATGTCCATTCACGAACGAATTGGAGAGACATTAGGATTCTTTGTTTCTCCTCCACTCGAGTTGCATTTCATGTTGTCAGAAGCCCAGTGGAAGACTAAGGTATTTGGAGGAGACCTCATTGGATCCATTGGTAAGTTGTTTTTTCATTCAACTATCAACCAACTACAGAAAGAGATTCTATTTGATTTTTGCTAATGACATTATGCTTTTTATGAGGGCGGACAAAGATTCTATTTCTAATGGCTTGTAGACTCTCAGTTCGTTTTCTAGCTTCTCTAGGTTGCATCTCAATAGAGCAAAATCCTCTATCATCCTTGGGGGTGTTGATCAAGCTGTTAGGCAGGAGTTGGTAGACTTGTCACGTTTTGATGAAGTGCAGCTCCCCATTAAATACTTTGAGGTGCCTTGGGTTTCTGGGAAACTGAAGGTTAATGAATGTGCTCCTTTGTTCGAAATGGTTCGTAGGAAGTTGGGGGGATGGAAGTGCAGATTTTTGTCTTACGTTGGCCGAATGCAATTAATAAATTAAGTGTTACAAGGAATATTTATTGGTGTGGTCTATTCGCCTTGCCAGATAAGGTGATGAAGAAGTTGGGATCAACGTTTGCCCATTTCTCATGGTTAGGTCCGAATTTAGAAAGAAAGATGTACTTTAGTTCTTGGGATTCTATTTGTAAACTAAAAATGGAGGGCGGTTTGGGGATTGAAGAATCAAGGATATGAATGATGCTGGGATTGTTAAACTGATCTGGTGGTCTTATGCAGGGGTTAAAAAAGCTGCTTAGTGAAAATAAAATCAAAGCCCTTCTTGGCCCAAGAGGTGCTCATGTTCCGAGTCATCTCCTCTTCGCAGATGATATTTTTATCTTTATGAATGCTTTAGCCAGTTATGTCAGACATTTATACTCATTCCTGATTGAGTATCAAGAATTCTCTGGACTGTCAATTGGGAAAAGAGTAAACTGTTTTTCGGTCATGTAGTTTCCCATCGAAAACAAAGTATCTCCGATGCTCTTGGCATTCCTATTTGCTCTTTTCCCACTTGTTATCTGGGAGTGAAGATCTTTAAAGGCAGTGTTATAAAGGAGCCTCTTCTCCCCTTAATGGATAAAGTAAAAAAAAAAGATTGCTGGAAGGGCAAGCTTCTTTCTATGGCAGGTCGGGTCGAACTGGTGAAATCTGTTATCTCAAGTATGTCCATTCATACCTTTGTTGTCTATTGATGGCTTCCTTCAATGCTCAAGACCTTGGAGAGATCAATGAAAAACTTCGTTTGGACGATGACATAGATTCTGTAAAAAAAATTGTTGTGAAATGGGAGCAGGTATGCAAGCCTAAAGAGGAGGGTGGCCTGGGTATCCGGAGGCTTAGCAATCTAAACTATGCCTTGCTTAGTAAGATTGTTTGGCAAATTAAACATGAGGACTCTTGATTGTCTAAAATTTTTAGAGCAAGATTTCTGAACAAAAATGGCTTTGTAAAATCCTACTACAAGTCCTCATCAGTGTGGCCTGGTGTGAAAAGATTATAGAAATTTGTTTCTTCAAATGAGAGGTGGTCTATGGGAAATGGCTTCAAAGATCCATTTTTGGTTGGACAGGTGGATGGGTCCTCTCTCGATCATGGAGACATCAAACCTCGATCCAGAGCTGTTCGAGCAGATGGACAGCCGTGTGGCAGATTTTATCTCTAACAATTCTTGGAATTTTCCGTAGGTGGAGTCTGATTTCATAAAATCCATCTTCCAAGATGCTGAGCAGATTTTTATTCCTCACAGCCCTTTGGATGATTTGTGCTCCTGGTACTTTTCTCCCTCGGGCTCTTTCTCGGTCAAGTCTGCTTGGGAGGGGATTCACTCTAAATCTCCCAAAGTGGGGTGGGCTTTCTTGGTGTGGCACAAATCGCCTCTTCCTCGTCATTCAGTGTTAGATTGGAAACTATTTCATGGGCAGATATCTTCGGGTGACAACATAAAAAAAGGGGTGTTCACATGGCTTCTAGATGTGATCTCTATTTTGCTGCTATGGAATCAACCCCTCACATATTTTTATCGCCCAACATCTCTGGAAGTCCTTTTTAGAATGTTTTGGTGTGCCATTTTAACCTCAAGTCTCCTTTCTTGAGTTGGTGATGTAGTCCTAGGTAAAAGCAATCCCACTAGGAACCAGGGTAATGGGGTCACACACAAGGGCTGGCCGATTGGGTTAGGGTTTAGTAATTTAGGGCAAAACTAGGATTAGGGTTGGATATTGGGAAAGGGGTTTATAGGGTATTAATGGGCAGGTCTAGAGGGCTATTATGGTATAAAAAGGTTAGGGTTTGGATAAGTTTTGAAATTCTGCAATTTTAGGCAAAATTGAATTTTAGATCAAAATTAGGGTTAAGATAGGTTTAGGTTAGGGTTGTCATATATGGTAATGATAGGCAGGTGTAGGGAAGTCTAATGGTATAGGTTTTATGATGTTCGACTGAATGGAAGTAGGTTAGATGAGTTGGACAGCAAGATAAGGTTATTGGAGACAATTCGTAATGGAGGTAGGAGTAGGGGATTCTAGGGTTTAGGGTGGTGGGGGTTTGATGAAACTTGGATCGAGTGTCAATAATGATGTAAGGGATGTATGCTGAAAGTTTGGTTTGAAACTAATGGACAGATTTGAGGTTATGGAGGAATCCTAGTTAGGGTAGGAGTGAGAAGAAGAAGGTTTAAACAAAGTTCAAATTCAAACTTACTGGATTTGAAGAGATCTTCAATGGCAGCAGCTTTGAAGATGAACAATGGGGTCTCCCGATCTTCACGATGTAAGGAGTCGATTGGAGATCCATCAATCCCTTCCACCTTGATATTACTCACATGGCAACCTTGATATTACTCATAGGGAATACTCACGATGGATCAAAGGCAACAAGCATAAAGCTGAGTTTTTATTAATCAAAATTCATATTCAATGTTGGCCTCTCTTACAAACTTATATAGAAGACTAAAAAATAGACTTAGACACTAAAAAGGAAATGCCTAATCCTATCCCTAACCTATTAGCTAACTTAAACTGACTAGGAAACTGAAATAGACTCAAAATAGAGTCCTAATCCAGCCTAACTAAACAACTAAAAGAAAAACTAATAAAATCACTTAAATTGAAGCATTGGTTGAACCGGTTCAATTTAAACACCAAATAAAAAGCTAAGTATGGAAATATAACTAAATATGGGAGCTAATCCCGTATGCAACCTATTTACCCATATTTTAGGCCCCATAAAAGTGGCCTATTACAGTAAAAACCCATGGATCAAAGGCCCAACATGTATGTAACCCAACCCTAGACTTATTCCCAATGAAACAACCCCTATTTGGTGATGAATCTGCATCAGTTGGCCTCTTGGTGGAAAAGAAACGCCAAAGACATTGCTCTAAGAGATCCTTGGCTGGCAGGTCTTATCCTCATCCTATATCTCATTTGGAGTGAAAGAAACCGCAGGTGACATGATGGTGTTCAGAAGGGTCCTACCCTCTTGTGGAGATCTTTTCTTAAAGATTTGCTACTATTTCTCCCTCTTGCAGATGTTGATCCCTCTCAATGTTGAATTTGTTGTCAGCAAGCGGAATGAATATCACTCTTCTCCTATCCCTGTCTATGAGCTTTATGGAAGTGTATTGGTGTCTGCCTGAGAGAGGATGGGTTAACTGTCAAACTTTGAAGCTGTGTTTTATGCTTTGATCCATGGGTTGGAAGTAGCAAGGGGCTTATATCTTCACAATCTCTGGGTGGAATGTGATTCGATAGCAGTGGTTCTCCTTGTTAATAAGGGGAAGGTCCCTTGGTTCGTTCATCAAAGATGACTTTCCCTTCTTCCCTTCTTAGCTTCGCGGGAGTAAAAGATTTCTCTTTGCTACAAGGAAGCTAATCCTATTGCAGACATCCTTGCTAAGTCAGCCACTGAGTTTGAGGTTTCCTCATGTATGTTTCCTCTCCCTGCTTCCATGGAAACTGAGCTGTAAATTGATGCCCATAGTAGGCCTTGTTATCACTTGATCTCATAAATGTCTTTCTCTGTAAGGGCAATTCTCCATCTCCCATTGATGGCAATGCCAAAGGTGTGAGTGGGGTTATCGCTACTTGTCGGTGTTTTTATTTCATAAGTTTTTTAGCTTGTACTTTTTACTCTTTTTCTTTTAATACAAATGATCCTTTTAGCAAAAGAAAGAAAAAAAAAAAAACTGATCTGGTGGTTTGTTTCTAACAAGGTTAGTTTATGGGTCAAAGTGGGTGAGATATTTTAAAGTTGACTATTTGTGGACACTGGAAGTGTTGAAGGACTACTCTAGGTGTTTCAAAAAATGTTAAAGAACAGAGACAAAGTTGAGCATTTGATCCGGTATAGCAT
The DNA here is from genome assembly GCF_018873765.1 of Telopea speciosissima. Classification (NCBI taxonomy): domain Eukaryota; kingdom Viridiplantae; phylum Streptophyta; class Magnoliopsida; order Proteales; family Proteaceae; genus Telopea; species Telopea speciosissima. Next base: position 19,861 of record NW_025317877.1, read on the forward strand.
TGGTAATGGTGAAGGTACCAGGTTGTGGCTTGATCTGTGGCATCCAAAGGGGGTTTCATTAAACGATTTGGAGACCGGATTCGTTATGATGCAGGTTCGGAAAGATTTGCTCCTCTGCATTTGATTTTAGTTGATTGGGGGGGGACCAAAGACCAATTAAATAGAGTGCCCTCAAGATAGCGTAGAGCCACTAAAAAGTATAACAAGGCTTAATGCTTCAGATACAGATATAGTTGTTTGGAAAGCAAATACATCATGTCTCTTTTCTTCAAAATCGGCTTGGGATCTTCTCATGAGACCGAGCTTGAAGGTAATGTCAACTGCTGTGTGGTTTCAATTGAATATCCCCAGGCAGTCCTTCACTTCTTGGAGATTCTTACTTGATTCACTCCCTACATTAGATCAGATTTGGAAGAGGAATGTCCATCTAGCTCCATTGTATTGCTTATGTTAGTCAGGTTCAAAATGTAGGAATTACTTATTCTTCTTTTGTTAGCAGAACCGTGAGTTAGAAAGAGAGAATGAGAGAATAGAATGGCTTGATTTCATTGATAGGTAAGCCCTTCTATTTATAATAGAGGGAAATATTATAAAGGGACATAAATAGACAAAAAATATCCCTAACTAGCTGACTCAATAAGAGCAGCAATCTAATCCTAATAACTTAACAACTAAGCAAGCCCAAAAGGACCAGAATACCCCCACGGTATTTTGGATTACATATTCCAACACTCCCCCTCAAGCTGGATTATACATATAAGTAAAAGAAGCTCCAACTGAACTAATAAGAAAAAAACTCTAGCATTCTAACACATCCCCTCAAGTTGGCACATATAAGGCACTAATGCCCAACTCGAATAAAATGTGAAGAAACAGAGTTGCAATAGAGTCTAGCTTGACAGATGAATGAAGCTCCCAAATAAGATCATGTATGTTAAAAAAACAAGAAAAAGGATATACCAAAAAAAAGAAAAACTGGAAAAACCAAGAGACAAACACAATCATTGCCGGGGCCTAACCCCCTCCTACGGTAAAGCCCTCAGAGGGGAAAAATAAGCAGACCAAAGGAACTAGCAAACATTACATATTAATACCACTAAAACCTTGGTCTTCCTTGAGCATCAATCCTGAGATCATCTTCAACCGAAGCTGGCCATGAGTCAATTGGAGAGGAAACTTCGAATTTTGCAGTCGATATAGCAAGAAAATCTGCCACAAAGATTTGCTTCCCAAAAACAGTGAGTTATATTCCAATCAATGCTACCAAGAAAATCTTAATGCGCCAACCACTGCTGCCATATAAACCCCGGCACCAACATCTTGGAAACCATGATTACCACCACCACATAATCACATTGAATCCAAATCTTGGACAAGTGAAGCTCTCTTGCCCGTTCCAAACCCAACACAAGAGCATTGAACTCAAATACAAAATTGGTAGAGACACGAAGGAAGGCTCAAAATGAAGATACAACCTTGGCATTGCAATCCCTAATCATACCACCCGCACCAGCCTTTCTTGGGTTGCCTAGAGAGCAGCCATCAATATTGATTTAAAACCAGCCAGGCTAAGGCGAGCACCACAACACCTCCCTAAAAGACGGCCATCAATAACTTATTCTTCAAATGTAGTTTCTTTAGTTAGATCTGGAGAGACATTAGTCTGCTTTGGTCAACTAGATCCCCGAGTTCGGATGTTATGTTGGAAGCGGAATGAGTTACTAAGGAGTTTGGAGGTGATCAAGTGCGAAGCATTAGAAAGGTGGTTTTTTGTGCTACTATTGCTCACTCGTGAATGGAGAGAAATTTCAGGATGTTCTGGAACAAAGTGCGGATCAGATCTTCTATTGTTCAAGATGTTACTGCAGATGTGCGAAATTGGTTTCAGTCCATCAACCTAAGGGGGAAAGATCTTTTCAGAACTATTGGATTATTGACAGACCCGGGCTTTGGCGAGCCCCTTTTCTTGTATAATCCCTCTTTTTAGTTTTATAAATTTGATTTACCCCAAAAAAATATATATATGGAAAGAGAGAAATTTGAGTATAATCCAAAACAAAACTACTTCTAAACCATTGATAGTTAGCGATATATGGATGGGTGTTCCTGACAAATGCAATGCTACTCCCCTTGATGGCCAGCGTTTGAGGGGAATCTATATATTGCTAGTAATGGGATATCTAAGTATTGTGGCAGGAATGAGGTAATTAGGGCTCGTAACCTCATGTACTATTAAGGGTTCTATTGTAGTGTGGGCAATCTCTTATCTTCTTGGAACTTCTTCTGGTGAGATGTACTTTGTAAGCCACTCGGCCGGGGTCTGTACATTCTCCTCCCCCTCCCGCTTCCCCTTCCTTTTTTGGCAAGAAATTAATATTATCTATTCAAAAAATCCTACGCATATAAGGAAAATAGAAGAGTTTGCCTTTAACTATCAACATAAAACAAATTGTAAAATATCAGAGGACCTACAAAGCCCTAAGAATTGAATACATAGTTCCATGGCTGACATAAATGATCCAAATTTGCTGGTTTCCAAAGTTGAAATAAAGTACAAATCAAGAAACTATCTGTAATCATTAACAAAGCTAAATGCATTCTTTTTGTAGGCAAGGAGAGGCACAGATTAAATAGACCAAAGTAGCTGTTGAAAGTTGAAACATAGTAGACTAAACTATAGATTTCAGATGATACAACTCTAACTAACTCAATAGGATTTGAAACTTTTAGTTCAATTAGAAGTGTCTATGATTAGGTTGATAGAACCTAATTTTATTTTATCAATTACTGATGTGGATTATACACCCTATTTTATGTCTGTAATATTTCCATGTATACCACATGCTATGTATTGTAACCTCTACTCTTAAGGGTTTCAAGCCTTTGTCAATAACACAGCCCATGGTGACCATCATTTACTGCCCATATTACCATTACAAAGGACACAGATTAATCCTAGAACAACTAACTACCTATCCATGATTAAGAAAATGCTCTTGATTAATTATAATACAATAGAATGACTCCAAATCCAAAAAGAAGAGGAAACATAAGACAAAATAGAAACTTAAGGAATGCTTACAAAAATCATCTTGCATTGGATAAAACTTAATTAGTTAATGCAATAAATTAAGGCCTGAAAATTAAGTGGGCTAATGAGTAAGACTCTCCTAATGATGTAGTGTGTTAATTGGTACACCTTTAGTTTAATTTGAGTTCAACATAGCTGTGAAGGTGAAGGTGAAGGTGAAGGGTTTCGCAAATTTGCACTCCATTTAACTGATCATCTTTTATATTTTCTTGTAGTTATTTTGTTTTTTAATAGATATTTCTTGTTCTTCCATATTGAAATTCTCCATATCTTATGCATCACCTATTCACTTCACCCAGTGACTCATTTGCAATGGCTCACCCAATAAACCATGTACTAGCTAGGTTTGGAATGCAAAAGAAGTTTTGACTTGCCAAGTTGCCCCATATTTCTAAGAATGTGAAAAATTAATCTCATCTTAATGGTTATGTATAATGCATTATGCACACCGTAACGACATTTATTCTATAAAAACAAGAAAATTTTGTTGAGATTGGAGGAACATATGAGTAGAATAACAACATAGAGAAGACATTGCAACAATAAAAGAACAATGGAAATCGAAAAGGAGTAAACATGACAGGTTGAGTCTTGAGAGTAGCCACTTTGGGCAAAAATGTTAAAGGTTAGGACTGATTACAAACTCACCCCTCCCAAGATCCCGCATAGACCGGACCAGCATGGGGTAATGGCCCTTTTTTAGTACATGGCAAGGGAAAGCCCATGAAACAAATGTTTGAGCAAAAAGCTTCCACAACTAATGACTTTTTTTCCCCCAAAATAAATTGGGAAATCAATACATTAGTAGCAAAATCCTGTTAACTTCTATGAGTCAGGCCAATGTTTGGTTAAAAGTATTTCTGAGGAATCCTTAGTACAAAGTACATTTACTGAAAAAGGGATTCGTTTCTTCCTCAGACATAAACTAAAAGCATTCTATTATGTGGAGTTTTTGCTTTCCATGTTCTTTACCATGTTTGCTTACATGAGCGAATCACTCTCTCTCTCTCTCACACACACATCTTATGTTTTTTTTTTAATTATTACTATTTTTTTAAGTTATACGCCTAGATTCCTTTTACTTTCTCCATACTGACCAAATATTCGTGAAAGTAAACAACCCCCCCCCCCCCCCCAAAAAAAAGAAATATATTTTTGCATTTTTTTTTCTCACTTTTTCCACATTCACATCTGTGGAAGAAAAAAAAAACCCTGTCACCGTAATGATAGGAAACAACCAATCACATAGGGTGAGAAATGCATTCCAACCTTCTGAGTTTCTTCTTCTTTCAGGCTTCAACCAAGGCAAGAAGGGAAATTGCTTTCATGAGAAAAGTGTAGTGAGAGCAAGCCAAAAGCCTAATTGCTTGTTGAGCTTGTTATTATATATCCCCAAACACCACTACCATCTTTCCTTCTCTCTTGTTAAAGAGATAATATTCTTCAATGAGGAGGTAAAGAGTTAATCTCCAAGAAGAAATATGTAGGAAGTCCAAGAAGACACAACATCCAAGTACCCAAAGCACCCCATTCAATGTGTGTTTCTTATTCTAGTGTTTAACATGGTCTCCCACTCATTTCCAACACTTCTTCCCAGAATTTCTTCCAACTTTACCATCTTCTTTACTTCACAAAGGTAGTATCTGAGCCACTTACTACTTGCACAGAGTTCTCTAAATGTTATTCTGGCAGTAATCTTCTGGAAACCCTAATGCACCCTTCATCAACTAATACCAAGTACTTGACAACATTAAAGACTAAAACCATAGAAGAAATATTAACCTAATAATAGCAAAACCACTACCTAAAATAAAGTCTCAAAAGAGCATATCTTCTTATTATCATGAAATCAAATCCCTTATTTCATGAGAAAAAGAAAGGGGAAAAAAAAAACTTCCCAGCACTTTCTGACTCATCAGATCAATCAGAACAGCTATATAG
>NW_025317878.1:0-24880 GCF_018873765.1 Telopea speciosissima
GGTTTGGTATGTAGTGAAAAGTGTCCATATCTCTTATTAAACGTGTGGAGGAGATGTTGAGGGTCGTGACATTTGAATTGATACCTATTTCGGCATATGTTCATTTTCGGTTTAAACCAGACCGGGTGGGTCGTTTGGGGTTATTAGGGGTCATTTCTGCACTTTTTTTGGTTTGGTATTTTCTAAAAAGTGTCCATATCACTTATTAGACGTGTGGATGCGATGTTGAGGGTCGTGACCTTCGAATCGATACCTATTTTGACATATGTTCATTTTCGATTTAAACAAGATCAAGTGGGTCGTTTGAGGTTATTTGGGGGGATTTCTATTCTTTTTGGGGTTTGGTAATTTCTAAAAAGTGTCATTATCTCTAATTATACGTGTGGATGCGATGTTGAGGGTCGTGACCTTCGAATTGATACCTATTTCGACATATGTTCATTTTCGGTTTAAATCGGACCAGGTGGGTCGTTTGAGGTTATTTGGGGGTATTTCTGTCCTTTTTGGGGTTTGGTAATTTCAAAAAAGTGTTTTTATGTCTTATTTTATACGTGTGGATGCGATGTTGAGGGTTGTGACCTTCGAATCGATACGTATTTTAACATATGTTCATTTTTTGTCCGAACCAGATCTGGTGGGTCGTTTGGAGTTATTTGGGGGCATTTCTATACTTTTATGGATTTGGTATTTTCTAACAAGTATCCTTATCTCTTATTAAATGTGTGGATGCGATGTTAAGGGTCGTGACCTGCGAATCGATACCTGTTTCGATATATGTTCATTTTCAGTTTAAACCAGACCGGGTGGGTCGTTTGGGGTTATTTGGGGGCATTTCTGTATTTTTTTGGGTTTGGGATTTTCTAAAAAGTGTCCTTATCTTTAATTTGACGTGTGAATGCGATGTTGAGGGTCGTGACCTTCGAATCAACACCCATGTCGACATTTGTTCATTTTCGGTTTAACCAGACCGTGTGGGTTGTTTGGGGTTATTTGGGGGCATTTCGGTACTTTTTTGGGATTGGGATTCTCTAAAAACTGTCCTTATGTCTTATTATATTGGTGGATGCAATGTTGAGGGTCGTGTCCTTCGAATCGATACGTATTTCGACATATGTTCATTTTTGGTCCGAACCAGGCCAGGTTGTTTGTTTGGAGTTATTTGGTGGCATTTCTGTGCTTTTTTGGGTTTGGTATTTTCTAAAAAGTGTCATTATCTCTTATTAGACGTGTGGATGCGATGTTGAGGGTCGTGACCTTTAAATCGATACCTATTTTGGCATATGTTCATTTTCGTTTTAAACCAGACCGGATGGGTCGTTTGGGGTTATTTAGGGGAATTTTTGTACTTTTTTGGTTTTGGAATTCTCTGAAAAGTGTCCTTATCTCTTATTAGATGTGTGGATGCGATGATAAGGGTCGTGATCTTTGAATCGATACGTATTTCGACATATGTTCATTTATAGTCCGAACCAGACCGGGTGGGTTGTTTAGTTGGTGGCATTTTTGTACTTTTTTGGGTTCGGGATTTATGAAAAAGTTTCCTTATCTCTTATTTGACATGTGGATGCGATGTTGAGGGTTGTGACCTGCAAATCGATATCTATTTCGACATATGTTTATTTTTGGTTTAAACCACAATGGGTGGGTCGTTTGGGGTTATATGGGGGCATTCATGTACATTTTTGGGTTTGGTATGTTCTAAAAAGTGTCCATATCTCTTATTAGATGTGTGAATGGGATGTTGAGGGTCGTGACACATCGAATCGATACCTATTTCAGTATATGTTCATTTTCGGTTTAAACCAGGCCGGGTGGGTCGTTTGGGTTTATTTGGGGGCATTTCTGTACTTTTTGGGTTTGGTATTTCCTAAAAAGTGTTCAGATCTCTTATTAGACGTGTGGTTGCGATGTTGAGGGTCGTGACCTTTGAACCGACACCTATTTCGATATATGTTCATTTTCGGTTTAAACCGGATCAGGTGGGTCGTTTGAGGTTATTTGGGGGCATTTTTGTACTTTTTGGGGTTTGGTATTTTTAAAAAGTGTCCTTATTTCTAATTATACGTGTGGATGCGATGTTGACCTTCGAATTGATACCTGTTTTGACATATGTTCATTTTTTTGTTTAATCCTGACCGGGTGAGTCGTTTGGGGTTATTTGGGGGCCTTTTTGTACATTTTTGGGTTTTGTGTTTTCTAAAAAGTGTCCTTATCTCTTATTAGATGTGTGGTTGCGATGTTGACAGTGGGGTCCTGCGAATCAATACAAATTTTGACGTATGTTCATTTTCAGTTTAAACCAGACTAGGTAGGTCGTTTGGGGTTATTTGGGGGAATTTCTGTAGTTTTTGTGGGTTCGGGATTTTCTAAAAACTGTCCTCATCTCTAATTTGACGTGTGGATGCGATGTTGAGGGTCATGACCTTCTAATCAATACCTATTTCGACATAGGTTCATTTTGGTTTAAACCAGACCTGGTGGGTTGTTTGGGGTTATTTGGGGTCATTTCTATACATTTTTGGGTTTCGTATTTTGTAAAAAGTGTCCATATCTCTATTAGGGTTGTTTGGGGTTAGGGTTTGTTTTGGGTCATTTCTATACATTTTTGGGTTTCGTATTTTGTAAAAGTGTCCATATCTCTTATTAGACGTGTGGATGCAATGTTGAGGGTCGTGACCTTCGAATTGATATTTATTTCGACATATGTTCATTTTCGGTTTAAACCAGACCGGGTGGGTCGTTTAAGGTTATTTGGGGGCATTTCTGTACTTTTTTGGGTTTGGTATTTTCTAGAAAGTATCCTTTTCTCTAAGTATACGTGTGGATGCCATGTTGAGGGTCGTGGCCTTCGAATCGATACCTGTTTCGACATATGTTCATTTTTTTGTTTAATCCTGACCGGGTGAGTGGTTTGGGGTTATTTGGGGGCCTTTTTCTACATTTTTGGGTTTTGTGTTTTCTATAAAGTGTCCTTATCTCTTATTAGACGTGTGGTTGCGAAGTTGACAGTGGGGTCTTGCGAATCAATACAAATTTTGACGTATGTTCATTTTCAGTTTAAACCAGACTAGGTAGGTCGTTTGGGGTTATTTGGGAGAATTTCTATAGTTTTTTTGGGTTCGGGATTTTCTAAAAACTGTCCTCATCTCTAATTTGACGTGTGGATGCGATGTTGAGGGTCATGACCTTCTAATCAATACATATTTCGACATAGGTTCATTTTGGTTTAAACCAGACCGGGTGGGTCGTTTGGGGTTATTTGGGGTCATTTCTGTGCATTTTTGGGTTTCGTATTTTCTAAAAAGTGTCCATATCTCTTATTAGACTTGTGGATGCAATGTTGAGGGTCGTGACCTTCGAATTGATATTTATTTCGACATATGTTCATTTTCGGTTTAAACCAGACCGGGTGGGTCGTTTAAGGTTATTTGGGGGCATTTCTGTACTTTTTTGGGTTTGGTATTTTCTAAAAAGTGCTGTTATCTCTTATTAGACATGTGGAGGCGACGTTGACGGTGGTGACCTTCGAATCATTATCAATTTTGACATATGTTCATTTTTTATTTAAACCAGACCAGGTGGGTCGTTTGGGGTTATTTTGGGGCATTTCTGTACATTTTTCGGTTTGGTATTTTTTTAAAAGTTTCCATATCTCTTATTAGACGTGTGAATGCGATGTTGAGAGTCATGACATTCAAATCGATACCTATTTTGGCATATGTTCATTTTCAATTTAAACCAGACCGGGTGGGTCGTTTGGGGTTATTTGGGGGCCTTTTTGAACTTTTTTGGGTTTGGTATTTTGTAAAAAGAGTCCATATCTCTTATTAGACGGGTGGATGCGATGTTGAGGGTCGCAACCTTCGAATTGAACCTATTTTGGCATATGTTTATTTTCAGTTTAAACCAGACCGGGTGGGTCGTTTGGTGTTAGTTGGGGGCATTTCTATACTTTTTTGGGTTTGGTGTTTTGTAAAAAGTGTCCATATCTCTTATTAGACGTGTAGATACGATATCTCTTATTAGACGTGTAGATACGATGTTGAGGGTCGTGACCTTCGAATTGATATTTATTTCGACATAGGTTCATTTTTGGTTTAAACACGACCGGGTGGGTCGTTTGGGGTTAGTTGTGGTCATTTCTGTACTATTTTGCGCTTTGGGATTTCTAAAAAGTGTCCTTATCTCTTATTAGGCTTGTGGTTGCGATGTTGACAGTGGGGTCCTGCGAATCAATACAAATTTTGACGTATGTTCATTTTCATTTTAAACCAGACCAGGTAGGTCGTTTGGGGTTATTTGGGGGCATTTTTATATTTTTTGTGGGTTCGGGATTTTCTAAAAACTGTCCTTATCTCTAATTTGACGTGTGGATACGATGTTGAGGGTCATGACCTTCGAATTGATACCTATTTTGACATAGGTTCATTTTTGGTTTAAACCAGACCGGGTGGGTCGTTTGGGGTTATTTGGGGTCATTTCTATACATTTTTGGGTTTCGTATTTTGTAAAAAGTGTCCATATCTATTATTAGACGTGTGGATGCGATGTTGAGGGTCGTGACCTTCAAATCGATATTTATTTCGACATATGTTCATTTTCGGTTTAAACCAGACCGGGTGGTTCGTTTAAGGTTATTTGGGGGCATTTTTGTACTTTTTTGGGTTTGGTATTCTCTAAAAAGTGTCTTTAGCTCTTATTAGACGTGTGGAGGTGACGTTGACGGTGGTGACCTTCGAATCATTATCAATTTTGACACATGTTCATTTTTTATTTAAACCCGACCAGGTATGTCGTTTGGGGTTATTTTGGGGCATTTCTGTACATTTTTTGGTTTTGTATTTTTTAAAAAGTTTCCATATCTCTTATTAGACCTGTGGATGCGATGTTGAGGGTCGTGACATTCAAATCGATAATTATTTTGGCATATGTTCATTTTCGATTTAAACCAGACAGGGTGGGTCGTTTGGGGTTATTTGGGGGCCTTTTTGTACTTTTTTGGGTTTGGTATTTTGAAAAAAGTGTCCATATCTCTTATTAGACATGTGGATACGATGTTGAGGGTCATGACCTTCGAATTGATACGTATTTCAGCATATGTTCATTTTTAGTTTAAACCAGACCGGGTGGGTCGTTTGGTGTTAGTTGGGGGCATTTCTATACTTTTTTGGGTTTGGTGCTTTGTAAAAGGTGTCCATATCTCTTATTAGACGTGCGGATGCAATGTTGAGGGTCATGACCTTCGAATCGATACCTATTTCGGCATATGTTCTTTTGGGGTTTAAATCAGACCGGGTGGGACGTTTGGGGTTATTTGGGGGCATTTCTGTCCTTTTTTAGGCTTTGGGATTTCTAAAAAGTGTCGTTATGTCTTATTAGACGTGTGAATGCAATGTTGAGGGTCGTGACCTTCGAATTGATACTTGTTTCGACATATGTTCATTTTTTGGTTTAAACCTGACTGGATGAGTCATTTGGGGTTATACGGGGACCTTTTTGTACTTTTTTGGATTTTATATTTTTTTTAAAAGTGTCCTTATCTCTTATTAGAAGTGTGGATGCGAGGTTGACGGTGGTGTCCTGCGAATCAATACCAATTTTGACATATATTCATTTTCGATTTAAACTAGACCAGGTGGGTCGTTTGGGGTTATTTGAAGGTATTTCTATATTTTTTTGGGTTCGGGATTTTCTAAAAAGTGTCCCTATCTCTAATTTGACGTGTGGATGAGATGTCGAGGGTCATGATCTTCGATTCGATTCCTATTTCGACATAGGTTCATTTTTGGTTTAAACCAGACGGGGTGGGTCGTTTGGGGTTAGTTGGGGTCATTTTTGTACTTTTTTGGGCTTTGGGTTTTCTAAAAAGTGTCCTTATCTCTTATTAGACGTGTGGATGCAAGGTTGAGGTTCGTGACCTTCGAATCGATACCTATTTCTACATTTGTTTATTTTCGGTTTAAACCGGACTGGGTGGGTCGTTTGAGGTTATTTGGGGCTATTTCTGCACTTTTTGGGGTTTGGTATTTTCTAGAAAGTGTCCTTATCTCTAATTATACGTGTGGATGCGATGTTGAGGGTCGTGACCTTCGAATCCATTCCTGTTTCGGCATATGTTCATTTTATGGTTTAGTCCTGACCGGGTGAGTCGTTAGGGATTATTTGGGGGCCTTTTTGTACATTTTTGGGTTTTGTGTTTTGTAAAAACTGTCCTTATCTCTTATTAGACGTGTGGTTGCGATGTTGATAGTGGGGTCTTGCGAATCAATACAAATTTTGACGTATGTTCATTTTCAGTTTAAACCAGACCAGGTAGGTCATTTGGGGTTATTTCGGGGAATTTCTGTAGTTTTTGTGGGTTCGGGATTTTCTAAAAATTGTCCTTATCTCTAATTTGACGTGTGGATGCGATGTTGAGGGTCATGACCTTCGAATCAATACCTATTTTGTCATAGGTTCATTTTTGGTTTAAACCAGACCGGGTGGGTCGTTTGGGGTTATTTGTGGTCATTTCTGTACATTTTTGGGTTTCGTATTTTGTAAAAAGCGTCCATATCACTTATTAGACGTGTGGATGCGATGTTAAAGGTCGTGACCTTCGAATCGATATTTATTTCGACATATGTTCATTTTTGGTTTAAACCAGACCGGGTGGGTTGTTTAAGGTTATTTGGGGGCATTTCTGTACTTTTTTGGGTTTGGTATTTTCTAAAATGTGTCGTTATCCCTTATTAGACGTGTGGAGGCGACGTTGACGGTGGTTACCTTCGAATTATTATCAATTTTGACATATGTTCATTTTTTATTTAAATCAGACCAGGTGGGTCGTTTGGGGTTATTTTGGGGCATTTCTGTACATTTTTTGGTTTTGTAGTTTTTAAAAAGTTTCCATATCTCTTATTAGACGTGTGGATGCGATGTTGAGGGTCGTGACATTCAAATCGATACCTATTTTGGCATATGTTCATTTTCAATTTAAACCAGACCGGGTGGGTCGTTTAGGGTTATTTGGGGGCCTTTTTGAACTTTTTTGGGTTTGGTATTTTGTAAAAAGTGTCCATATCTCTTATTAGACGTGTGGATGCGATGTTGAGGGTCGCGACCTTCGAATTGAACCTATTTCGGCATATGTTCATTTTCAGTTTAAACCAGACCGGGTGGGTCGTTTGGTGTTAGTTGGGGGCATTTCTATACTTTTTTGGATTTGGTGTTTTGTAAAAAGTGTCCATATCTCTTATTAGACGTGTGGATGCGATGTTGAGGGTCGTGACCTTCGAATCGATATTTATTTCGACATAGGTTCATTTTTGGTTTAAACACGATCGGGTGGGTCATTTGGGGTTAGTTGTGGTCATTTCTGTACTATTTTGCGCTTTGGGATTTCTAAAAAGTGTCCTTATCTCTTATTAGACTTGTGGTTGCGATGTTGACAGTGGGGTCCTACGAATCAATACAAATTTTGACGTATGTTCATTTTCAGTTTAAACCAGACCAGGTAGGTCGTTTGGGGTTATTTGGGGGTATTTCTGTATTTTTTGTTGGTCGGGATTTTCTAAAAACTCTCCTTATCTCTAATTTGACGTGTGGATACGATGTTGAGGGTCATGACCTTCGAATCGATACCTATTTCGACATAGGTTCATTTTTGCTTTAAACCAGACCGGGTGGGTCGTTTGGGGTTATTTGGGGTCATTTCTGTGCATTTTTGGGTTTCGTATTTTGTAAAAAGTGTCCATATCTCTTATTAGATGTGTGGATGCAATGTTGAGGGTCGTGACCTTCGAATTGATATTTATTTCGACATATGTTCATTTTGGGTTTAAACCAGACCGGGTGGGTCGTTTAAGGTTATTTGGGGGCATTTCTGTACTTTTTTGGGTTTGGTATTTTCTAAAAAGTGTCGTTACCTCTTATTAGACGTGTCGAGGCGACGTTGATGGTGGTGACCTTCGAATCATTATCAATTTTGACATATGTTCATTTTTTATTTAAACCAAAGCAGGTGGGTCGTTTGGGGTTATTTTGGGGCATTTCTGTACATTTTTTGGTTTTGTATTTTTTAAAAAGTTTCCATATCTCTTATTAGACCTGTGGATGCGATGTTGAGGGTCGTGACATTCAAATCGATACTTATTTTGGCATATGTTCATTTTCGATTTAAACCAGACCGGGTGGGTCGTTTGGGGTTATTTGGGGGCCTTTGTGTACTTTTTTGGGTTTGGTATTTTGTAAAAAGTGTCAATATCTCTTATTAGACGTGTGGATGCGATGTTGAGGGTCGTGACCTTCGAATCGATACGTATTTCGGCATATGTTCATTTTCAGTTTAAACCAGACCGAGTGGGTCGTTTGGTGTTAGTTGGGGGCATTTCTATACTTTTTTGGGTTTGGTGCTTTGTAAAAAGTGTCCATATCTCTTATTAGACGTGTGGATGCAATGTTGAGGGTCCTGCCCTTCGAATCGATACCTATTTTGGCATATGTTCTTTTTTGGTTTAAATCAGACCGGGTTGGTCGTTTGGGGTTATTTGGGGGCATTTCTATCCTTTTTTAGGCTTTGGGTTTTCTAAAAAGTTTCGTTATGTCTTATTGGACGTGTGAATGCAATGTTGAGGGTCGTGACCTTCGAATCGATACCTATTTCTACATATGTTCATTTTCGATTTAAACCAGACTGGGTGGGTCGTTTGAGGTTATTTGGGGGTATTTCTATACTTTTTGGGGTTTGGCATTTTCTAAAAAGTGTCCTTATCTCTAATTATATATGTGGATGCGATGTTGAGGGTCGTGACCTTTGAATCGATACTTGTTTCGACATATGTTCATTTTTTGGTTTAAACCTGACTGGGTGAGTCGTTTGGGGTTATTCGGGGACCTTTTTGTACTTTTTTGGTTTTATATTTTCTAAAAAGTGTCCTTATTTCTTATTAGACGTGTGGATGCGATGTTGACGGTGGTGTCCTGCGAATCAATACCAATTTTGACATATATTCATTTTCGGTTTAAACCAGACCAGGTGGGTCGTTTGGGGTTATTTGAAGGCATTTCTATATTTTTTTGGGTTTGGGATTTTCTAAAAAGTGTCCCTATCTCTAATTTGACGTGTGGATGCGATGTTGCGGGTCATGATCTTCGATTCGATTCCTATTTCGACATAGGTTCATTTTTGGTTTAAACAGACCGGGTGGGTCGTTTGGGGTTAGTTGGGGTCATTTCTGTACTTTTTTGGGCTTTGGGTTTTCTAAAAAGTGTACTTATCTCTTATTAGACGTGTGGATGCATTGTTGAGGTTCGTGACCTTCGAATCGATACCTATTTCTACATTTATTTATTTTCAGTTTAAACCAGACTGGGTGGGTCGTTCGAGGTTATTTGGGGGTATTTCTGTACTTTTTGGGGTTTGGTATTTTCTAGAAAGTGTCCTTATCTCTAATTATATGTGTGGATGCGATGTTGAGGGTCGTGACCTTCGAATCGATACCTGTTTCGACATATGTTCATTTTTTTATTTAATCCTGACCGGGTGAGTCGTTTGGGGTTATTTGGGGGCCTTTTTGTATATTTTTGGGTTTTGTGTTTTCTAAAAAGTGTCCTTTTCTCTTATTAGACGTGTGGTTGAGATGTTGACAGTGGGGTCCTGCGAATCAATACAAATTTTGACTTATGTTCATTTTCAGTTTAAACCAGACTAGGTAGGTCGTTTGGGGTTATTTGGGGGAAATTCTGTAGTTTTTTGTGGGTTCGGGATTTTCTAAAAACTGTCATCATCTCTAATTTGACGTGTGGATGCGATGTTGAGGGTCATGACCTTCTAATCAATACCTATTTCGACATAGGTTCATTTTGGTTTAAACCAGACCTGGTGGGTCGTTTTGGGTTATTTGGGGTCATTTCTGTACATTTTTGGGTTTCGTATTTTGTAAAAAGTGTCCATATCTCTTATTAGACGTGTGGATGCAATGTTGAGGGTCGTGACCTTCGAATTGATATTTATTTCAACATATGTTCATTTTCGGTTTAAACCAGACCGGGTGGGTCGTTTAAGGTTATTTGGGGGCATTTCTGTACTTTTTTTGGTTTGGTATTTTCTAGAAAGTATCCTTATCTCTAAGTATACGTGTGGATGCGATGTTAAGGGGCGTGACCTTCGAATCGATACCTGTTTCGACATATGTTCATTTTTTTGTTTAATCCTCACCGGGTGAGTCGTTTGGGGTTATTTGGGGGCCTTTTTGTACATTTTTGGGTTTTGTGTTTTCTATAAAGTGTCCTTATCTCTTAATAGACATGTGGTTGCGATGTTGACAGTGGGGTCCAGCGAATCAATACAAATTTTGATGTTTGTTCATTTTCAGTTTAAACCAGACTAGGTAGGTCGTTTGGGGTTATTTGGGGGAATTTTTGTATTTTTGTGTGTTCGGGATTTTCTAAAAACTGTCCTCATCTCTAATTTGACGTGTGGATGCGATGTTGAGGGTCATGACCTTCTAATCAATACCTATTTCGACATAGGTTCATTTTGGTTTAAACCAGACCGGGTGGGCCGTTTGGGGTTATTTGGGTCATTTCTGTGCATTTTTGGGTTTCGTATTTTGTAAAAAGTGTCCATATCTCTTATTAGACGTGTGGATGCAATGTTGAGGGTCGTGACCTTCAAATTGATATTTATTTCGAGATATGTTCATTTTCGGTTTAAGCCAGACCGGGTGGGTCGTTTAAGGTTATTTGGGGGCATTTCTGTACTTTTTTGGGTTTGGTATTTTCTAAAAAGTGTCGTTATCTATTGTTAGATGTGTGGAGGCGACATTGACGGTGGTGACATTCGAATCATTATCAATTTTGACATATGTTTATTTTTTATTTAAACCGGACCAGGTGGGTCGTTTGGGGTTATTTTAGGGCATTTCTGTACGTTTTTCGGTTTTGTATTTTTTAAAAAGTTTCCATATCTCTTATTAGACGTGTGGATGCGATGTTGAGGGTCGTGACATTCAAATCGATACCTATTTTGGCATATGTTCATTTTCAATTTAAACCAGACTGGGTGGGTCGTTTGGGGTTATTTGGGGGCCTTTTTGAACTTTTTTGGGTTTGGTATTTTGTAAAAAGTGTCCATATCTCTTATTAGACATGTGGATGCGATGCTGAGGGTCGCGACCTTCGAATTGAACCTATTTCGGCATATGTTCATTTTCAGTTTAAACCAGACCGGGTGGGTTGTTTGGTGTTAGTTGGGGGCATTTCTATACTTTTTTGGGTTTGGTGTTTTGTAAAACGTGTCCATATCTCTTATTAGACGTGTGGATACGATGTTGAGGGTCGTGACCTTCGAATCGATATTTATTTCGACATAGGTTCATTTTTGGTTTAAACACGACCGGGTGGGTCGTTTCGGGTTAGTTGTGGTCATTTCTGTACTATTTTCCGCTTTGGGAATTCTAAAAAGTGTCCTTATCTCTTATTAGACTTGTGGTTGCGATGTTGACAGTGGGGTCCTACGAATCAATACAAATTTTGACGTATGTTCATTTTAAGTTGAAACCAGACTAGGTAGGTTGTTTGGGGTTATTTGGGGGCATTTCTGTATTTTTTGTGGGTTCGGGATTTTCTAAAAACTGTCCTTATCTCTAATTTGACGTGTGGATACGATGTTGAGGGTTATGACCTTCGAATAGATACCTATTTCGACATAGGTTCATTTTTGGTTTAAACCAGACCGGGTGGGTCGTTTGGGGTTATTTGGGGTCATTTCTATACATTTTTGGGTTTTGTACTTTCTAAAAAGTGTCCATATCTCTTATTAGACGTGTGGATGCGATGGTGAGGGTCGTGACCTTCGAATCGATATTTATTTCGACATATGTTCATTTTCGGTTTAAACCAGATCGGGTGGTTCGTTTAAGGTTATTTGGGGGCATTTTTGTACTTTTTTGGGTTTGGTATTCTCTAAAAAGTGTCCTTATCTCTTATTAGACGTGTGGAGGCGACGTTGACGGTGGTGACCTTCGAATCATTATCAATTTTGACATATGTTCATTTTTTATTTAAACCAGACCAGGTGGGTCGTTTGGGGTTATTTTGGGGCATTTCTGTAAATTTTTTGGTTTTGTATTTGTTAAAAAGTTTCCATATCTCTTATTAGACCTGTGGATGCGATATTGAGGGTCAGGACATTCAAATCGATACTTATTTTGGCATATGTTCATTTTTTATTTAAACCGACCGGGTGGGTCGTTTGGGGTTATTTGGGGGCCTTTTAGTACTTTTTGGGTTTGGTATTTTGTAAAAAGTGTCAATATCTCTTATTAGACGTGTGGATGCAATGTTGAGGGTTGTGACCTTCGAATCGATACCTATTTTGGCATATGTTCTTTTTTGGTTTAAATCAGACCGGGTGGGTCATTTGGGGTTATTTGGGGGCATTTCTGTCCTTTTTTAGGCTTTGGGTTTTCTAAAAAGTGTCGTTATGTCTTATTAGATGTGTGAATGCAATGTTGAGGGTCGTGACCTTCGAATCGATACCTATTTCTACATATGTTCATTTTCGATTTAAGCCAGACTGGGTGGGTCGTTTGACGTTATTTGGGGGTATTTCTATATTTTTTGGGGTCTGGTATTTTCTAAAAAGTGTCCTTATCTCTAATTATACATGTGGATGCGATGTTGAGGGTCGTGACCTTCGAATCGATACTTGTTTCGACATATGTTCATTTTTTGGTTTAAACCTGACTGGGTAAGTCGTTTGGAGTTATTCGGGGACCTTTTTGTACTTTTTTGGATTTTATATTATCTAAAAAGTGTCCTTATCTCTTATTAGACGTGTGGATCCGATGTTGACGGTGGTGTCCTGCGAATCAATACCAATTTTGACATATATTCATTTTCCGTTTAAACCAGACCAGGTGGGTCGTTTGGGGTTATTTGAAGGCATTTCTATATTTTTTTGGGTTCGGGATTTTCTAAAAAGTGTCCCTATCTCTAATTTGATGTGTGGATGCGATGTTGAGGGTCATGATCTTCGATTAGATTCCTATTTTGACATAGGTTCATTTTTGGTTTAAACCAGACCTGGTGGGTCGTTTGGGGTTAGTTGGGGTCATTTCTGTACTTTTTTGGGCTTTGGGTTTTCTAAAAAGTGTCCTTATGTCTTATTAGACGTGTGGATGCAATGCTGAGGTTCGTGACCTTCGAATCGATACCTATTTCTACATTTATTTATTTTCGGTTTAAACCAGACTGGGTGGGTCGTTTGAGGTTATTTGGGGGTATTTCTGCACTTTTTGGGGTTTGGTATTTTCTAGAAAGTGTCCTTGTCTCTAATTATACGTGTGGACGCGATGTTGAGGGTCGTGACCTTCGAATCGATACCTGTTTCGACATATGTTCATTTTTTGGTTTAATCCTGACCGGGTGAGTCGTTTGGGGTTATTTGGGGGCCTTTTTGTACATTTTTGGGTTTTGTGTTTTCAAAAAAGTGTCCTTATCTCTTATTAGACGTGTGGTTGCGATGTTGATAGTGGGGTCCTGCGAATCAATACAAATTTTGACGTATGTTCATTTTCAGTGTAAACCAGACCAGGTAGGTCGTTTGGGGTTATTTCGGGGAATTTCTGTAGTTTTTGTGGGTTCGGGATTTTCTAAAAACTGTCCTTATCTCTAATTTGACGTGTGGATGCGATGTTGAGGTTCATGACCTTCGAATCACTACCTATTTCGTCATAGGTTCATTTTTGGTTTAAACCAGACCAGGTGGGTCATTTCTGTGCATTTTTGGGTTTCGTATTTTGTAAAAAGCGTCCATATCTCTTATTAGACGTGTGGATACGATGTTAAAGGTCGTGACCTTCGAATCGATATTTATTTCAACATATGTTCATTTTTGGTTTAAACCAGACCGGGTGGGCTGTTTAAGGTTATTTGGGGGCATTTCTGTACTTTTTTGGGTTTGGTATTTTCTAAAAAGTGTCGTTATCTCTTATTAGACATGTGGAAGCGACGTTGACGGTGGCCGTCGAATCATTATCAATTTTGACATATGTTCATTTTTTATTTAAACCAGACCAGGTGGGTCATTTGGGGTTATTTTGGGGCATTTCTGTATATTTTTTGGTTTTGTATTTTTTTAAAAGTTTCCATATCTCTTATTAGATGTGTGGATGCGATGTTGAGGGTCATGACATTCAAATCGATACCTATTTTGGCATATGTTCATTTTCGATTTAAACCAGATCGGGTGGGTCGTTTGGGGTTATTTTGGGGCCTTTTTGAATTTTTTTGGGTTTGGTATTTTGTAAAATGTGTCCATATCTCTTATTAGACGTGTGGATGCGATGTTGAGGGTCGCGACCTTCGAATCGATACCTATTTCGGCATATGTTCATCTTCAGTTTAAACCAGACCGGGTGTGTCGTTTGGTGTTAGTTGGGGGCATTTCAATACTTTTTTGAGTTTGGTGTTTTGTAAAAAGTGTCCATATCTCTTATTAGACGTGTGGATGCGATGTTGAGGGTCGCGACCTTCGAATTGAACCTATTTCGGCATATGTTCATTTTCAGTTTAAACCAGACCGGGTGGGTCGTTTGGTCTTAGTTGGGGGCATTTCTATACTTTTTTGGGTTTGGTGTTTTGTAAAAAGTGTCCATATCTCTTATTAGACGTGTGGATGCGATGTTGAGGGTCGTGACCTTCGAATCGATATTTATTTCAACATAGGTTCATTTTTTGTTTAAACACGATCGGGTGGGTCGTTTGGGGTCAGTTGGGGTCATTTCTGTACTTTTTTGGGCTTTGGGTTTTCTAAAAAGTGTCCCTATCTCTTATTAGATGTGTGGTTGCGATGTTGATAGTGGGGTCCTACGAATCAATACAAAATGTGATGTATGTTTATTTTCAGTTTAAACCAGACCGGGTGGATCATTTGGGGTTATTTGGAGGTATTTTTGTAGTTTTTTTAGGTTCGGGATTTTCTAAAAACTGTCCTTATCTCTTATTTGACGTGTGGATGCGATGTTGAGGGTCATGACCTTCGAATCGATACCTATTTTGACATAGGTTCATTTTTGGTTTAAACCAGACCGGGTGGGTCGTTTGGCGTTAATTGGGGTCATTTCTATACATTTTTGGGTTTCGTGTTTTCTAAAAAGTGTCCATATATCTTATTAGACGTGTGGATGCGATGTTGAGGGTCGTGACCTTCGAATCGATATTTATTTTGACATATGTTCATTTTCGATTTAAACTAGACCGGGTGGGTCGTTTGGGGTTATTTGGGGGCATTTCTATACTTTTTTGGGTTTGGTATTTTCTAAAAAGTGTCCTTATCTCTTATTAGACGTGTAGAGGCGACGTTGACGGTGATGACCTATGAATCAATACCAATTTTGACATATGTTCATTTTTGGTTTAATCCAGACCATGTGGGTCTTTGGGGGTTATTTTGGGGCATTTTTGTACATTTTTAGGTTTTGTATTTTTTAAAAAGTTTCCATATCTCTTATTAGACGTGTGGATGCGATGTTGAGGGTCATGACCTTCGAATCGATACCTATTTCGACATAGGTTCATTTTTGGTTTAAACCAGACCGGGTGGGTCGTTTGGGGTTATTTGGGGTCATTTCTATACATTTTTGGGTTTCGTATTTTCTAAAAAGTGTCCATATCTCTTATTAGACGTGTGGATGCGATGTTGAGGGTCGTGACCTTCGAATCCATATTTATTTCGACATATGTTCATTTTCGGTTTAAACCAGACCGGGTGGGTCGTTTAAGGTTATTTGGGGGCATTTTTGTACTTTTTTGGGTTTGGTATTTTCTAAAAAGTGTCCTTTTCTCTTATTAGACGTGTGGAGGCGACGTTGACTGTGGTGAGCTTTGAATCATTATCAATTTTGACATATGTTCATTTTTTATTTAAACCAGACCAGGTGGGTCGTTTGGGGTTATTTTGGGGCATTTCTGTATATTTTTGGGTTTTGTATTTTTTTAAAAGTTTCCATATCTCTTATTAGACGTGTGGATGCGATGTCGAGGGTCGTGACATTCAAATCGATACCTTTTTTGGCATATGTTCATTTTTTATTTAAACCAGACCGGGTGGGTCGTTTAGGGTTATTTGGGGGCCTTTTTGTACTTTTTTGGGTTTGATATTTTGTAAAAAGTGTCCATATCTCTTATTAGACGTGTGGATGCAATGTTGAGGGTCGTGATCTTCGAATCGATACGTATTTCGGCATATGTTCATTTTCAGTTTAAAATAGACCGAGTGGGTCGTTTGGTGTTAGTTGGGGGCATTTCTATACTTTTTTGGGTTTGGTGCTTTGTAAAAAGTGTCCATATCTCTTATTAGACATGTGGATGCAATGTTGAGGGTCGTGACCTTCGAATCGATACCTATTTCGGCATATGTTCTTTTTTGGTTTAAACCAGACCGGGTGGGTCGTTTGGGGTTATTTGGGGGCATTTCTGTCCTTTTTTAGGCTTTGGGTTTTCTAAAAAGTGTCGTTATCTCGAATTAGACGTGTGGATGCAATGTTGAGGGTCGTGACCTTCGAATGGATACCTATTTCTACATATGTTCATTTTCGATTTAAACCAGACTGGGTGGGTTGTTTGAGGTTATTTGGGGGTATTTCTGTACTTTTTGGGGTTTGGTATTTTCTATAAAGTGTCCTTATCTCTAATTATACAAGTGGATGCGATGTTGAGGGTCGTGACCTTCGAATCGATACTTGTTTCGACATATGTTCATTTTTTGATTTAAACCTGACTGGGTGAGTCGTTTGGGGTTATTCGGGGGCTTTTTTATACATTTTTGGATTTTATATTTTCTAAAAAGTGTCCTTATCTCTTATTAGACGTGTGGATGCGATGTTGACGGTGGTGTCCTGCGAATCAATACCAATTTTGACATATATTCATTTTCGGTTTAAACCAGACCTGGTGGGTCGTTTGGGGTTATTTGAAGGCATTTTAATATTTTTTTGGGTTCAGGATTTTCTAAAAAGTGTCCCTATCTCTAATTTGACGTGTGGATGCGATGTTGAGGGTCATGATCTTCGATTCAATACCTATTTCGACATAGGTTCATTTTTGGTTTAAACCAGACTGGGTGGGTCGTTTGGGGTTAGTTGGGGTGATTTCTGTACTTTTTTGGGCTTTGGGTTTTCTAAAAAGTGTCCTTATCTCTTATTAGACGTGTGGATGCAATGTTGAGGTTCGTGACCTTCGAATCGATACCTATTTCTACATTTGTTTATTTTCAGTTTAAACCAGACTGGGTGGGTCGTTTGAGGTTATTTGGGGGTATTTCTGCACTTTTTGGGGTTTGGTATTTTCCAGAAAGTGTCCTTATCTCTAATTATACGTGTGGATGCGATGTTGAGGGTCGTGACCTTCGAATCGATACCTGTTTTGACATATGTTCATTTTTTGGTTTAATCCTGATCGGGTGAGTCATTTGGGGTTATTTGGGGGCCTTTTTGTACATTTTTGGGTTTTGTGTTTTCTAAAAAGTGTCCCTATCTCTTATTAGATGTGTGGTTGCGATGTTGACAGTGGGGTCCTACGAATTAATACAAATTGTGATGTATGTTTATTTTCAGTTTAAACCAGACCGGGTGGATCATTTGGGGTTATTTGGGGGCATTTTTGTAGTTTTTTTAGGTTTGGGATTTTCTAAAAACTGTCCTTAACTCTAATTTGACGTGTGGTTGCGATGTTGAGGGTCATGACCTTCGAATCGATACCTATTTCGACATAGGTTCATTTTTGGTTTAAACCAGAACGGGTGGGTCGTTTGATGTTATTTGGGGTCATTTTTTGTACATTTTTGGGTTTCGGGTTTTCTAAAAAGTGTCCATATCTCTTATTAGACGTGTGGATACGATGTTGAGGGTCGTGACCTTCGAATCGATATTTATTTTGACATATGTTCATTTTCGGTTTAAACTAGACCGGGTGGGTCGTTTGGGGTTATTTAGGGGCATTTCTATACTTTTTTGGGTTTGGTATTTTCTAAAAAGTGTCCTTATCTCTTATTAGACGTGTGGAAGCGACATTGACGGTGGTGACCTGTGAATCAATACCAATTTTCACATATGTTCATTTTTGGTTTAATCCAGACCAGGTGGGTCGTTTGGGGTTATTTTGGGGCATTTCTGTACATTTTTAGGTTTTGTATTTTTTAAAAAGTTTCCATATCTCTTATTAGACGTGTGGATGCGATATTGTGGGTCGTGACATTCAAATCGATACCTATTTTGGCATATGTTCATTTTCGATTTAAACCTGATTGGGTCGGTCGTTTGGGGTTATTTGGGGGCCTTTTTGTACTTTTTTGGGTTTGTTATTTTGTAAAAAGTGTTCATATCTCTTATTAGACGTGTGAAAGCGATGTTGAGGGTCGTGACCTTTGAATCAATACGTATTTCGACATATGTTCATTTCTGGTCCGAACCAGACCGGGTGGGTCGTTCGGAGTTATTTGGGGGCAATTCTTTACTTTTTTGGGTTTGGAATTTTCTAAAAAGTGTCTTTATCTCTTATTAGATGTGTGGATGCGATGTTGAGGGTTGTGACCTGCGAAACGATACCTATTTCGACATATGTTCATTTTCGGTTTAAACTGGACCAGGTGGGTCATTTGGGGTTAGTTAAGGGCATTTCTGTACTTTTTGGGCTTGGGATTTTCTAAAAAGTGTCCTTATCGTTTACTAGACGTGTGGATGCGATGTTGAGGGTCGTGACCATCGAATCGATTCCTATTTCGACATATGTCCATTTTCAGTTTAAAACAGACCGGGTGGGTCATTGGTGTTATTTGGGGGCATTTTTGTACTTTTTTGGGTGTGGTATTTTTGAAAAATAGTCGTTATCTCTTATTAGATATTAGGATGCGATGTTGAGGGTCGTGACCTACGAATCGATACCTATTTTGGCATATGTTCATTTTCGATTTACACCAGATCGCGTGGGTCATTTGGGGTTATTTGGGGGCATTTCAGTAGTTTTTTGGATTTGGGATTTTCTAAAGTGTCCTTATCTCATATTTGACGTGTGGATGCGATGTTGAGGGTTGTGACCTGCGAATCGATACCTATTTTGACATATGTTCATTTTCTATTTAAACCCGACCAGGTGGGTCGTTTGGTGTTATTTGGCGGCATTTTTGTATTTTTTTGGGTTTGGAATTTTCTAAAAAGTGTCCTTTTTTCTAATTAGTCGTGTGGATACGATGTTGAGAGTCGTGACCTTCGAATCGATACCTATTTTGACATATTTTCATTTTTGGTTTATACCAGACCGGATGGGTCATTTGGGGTTATTTGGGTCCTTTCTGTACTTTTTTGGGTTTGGTATTTCGTAAAATGCGTAAATATCTCTTATTAGACGTGTGGATGCGATGTTGAGGGTCGGAAACTTCGAATCAATACATAATTTGACATATGTTCATTTTCGGTTTAAACTAGATCGAGTGGATCGTTTGGGTTATTTAGAGGCATTTCTGTACTTTTTGGGGCTAGGGATTTTCTAAAAAGTGTTCTTATCTCTTATTAGACGTGTGGATGCGATGTTGAGGGTCGTGACCTTTGAATCGATACCTATTTTGACATATGTTCATTTTCAGTTTAATCCAGACCGGGTGGGTCGTTTGGGGTTATTTCGGGCATTTCTGTACTTTTTTGGGTTTGGGATTCTCTAAAAAGTGTCCTTATCTCTTATTACACGTGTGGATACGATGTTGAGGGTTGTGACCTTCGAATCGATACGTATTTTGACATATGTTCATTTCTGGTCCAAACCAGACCGGGTGGGTCATTCGGAGTTATTTGGGGGCATTTCTGTACTTTTTTGGGTTTGGGATTTTCTAAAAAGTTACCTTATCTCTTATTATATGTGTGGATGCGATGTTGAGGGTTGTGACCTGCGAATCGATACCTATTTTGACATATGTTTATTTTCAGTTTAAACTGGACCAGGTGGGTCGTTTGGGGTTAGTTGGGGGCATTTCTGTACTTTTTAGGCTTGGGATTTTTTAAAAAGTGTCCTTATCGCTTACTAGACGTATGGATGCGATGTTGAGGGTCGTGACCATCGAATCGATTCCTATTTCGACATATGTCCATTTTCAGTTTAAAACAGACCGGGTGGGTCGTTCGGTGTTATTTGGGGGCATTTTTGTACTTTTTTGGGTGTGGTATTTTTGAAAAAGAGTCGTTATCTCTTATTAGATGTTAGGATGCGATGTTGAGGGTCGTGACCTTCGAATTGACACCTATTTCGACATATGTTTATTTTTCGATTTAAACCAGAACGGGTGGGGCGTTTGGGGTTATTTGGGGGCATTTCTGTACTTTTTTGGGTTTGGTATTTTCTAAAAACTGTCCTTATCTCTTATTAGACGTGTGGATGCGATGTTGAGGGCCGTGACCTTCGAATCGATACCTATTTCGGCTTATGTTCATTTTCAATTTAAACCAGACCGGGTGCGTCGTTTGGAGTTATTTGGTGTCATTTTTGTACTTTTTTGTGTTTGGGATTTTATAAAAAGTGTCCTTATCCCTTATTAGACGTGTGGATGCGATGTTGGGGGTCATGACCTTCGTATCGATACCTATTTCAACATATGTTCATTCTCGGTTTAAACCCGACCGGGTGGATCGTTTTGGGTTATTTGGGGGAATTTCTGTACTTTTTTGTGTTAGGGATTCTCTAAAAAGTGTCTTTATCTCTTATCAGACGTGTGGATGTGATGTTAAGGGTCGTGACCTTCGAATCGATACCTATTTTGACATATGTTCATTTTCAGTTTAATCCAAACCAGGTGGGTCGTTTGGGGTTATTTGGGGCATTATTGTACTTTTTTGGGTTTGGGATTCTCTAAAAAATGTCCTTATCTCTTATTAGACGTGTGGATTCGATGTTGAGGGTCGTGACCTTTGAATCGATACCTATTTCGACATATGTTCATTTCTAGTCCGAACTAGACTGGGTGGGTCGTTCGGAGTTATTTGGGGGCATTTCTATACTTTTTTGGGGTTGGGATTTTCTAAAAAGTGTCCTTATCTCTTATTAGACGTGTGGATGTGGTGTTGAGGGTTGTGACCTGCGAATCGATACCTATTTCGACATATGTTCATTTTCGATTTAAACCGGACCAGGTGGGTCGTTTGGGGATAGTTGGGGGCATTTCTGTACTTTTTTGGGCTTGGGATTTTCTAAAAAGTGTCCTTATCATTTAGTAGACGTGCTGATTTGATGTTGAGGGTCGTGACCTTCGAATCGATTCCTATTTCAACATACGTCCATTTTTCAGTTTAAAACCGACTGGGTGGGTCATTTGGTGTTGTTTAGGGGCATTTTTGAACTTTTTTGGGTGTGGTATTTTTGAAAAAGAGTCCTTATCTCTTATTGTACATGTGAATGCGATGTTGAGGGTCGTGACCTTCGAATCGATACCTATTTCGACGTATGTTCATTTTTTATTTACACTAGAACCGAGTTGGTCGTTTGGGGTTATTTAGGGGCATTTCTGCACTTTTTTGGGTGTCGAATTCTCGAAAAAGTGTCCTTATCTTTATTAGACGTGTGGATGCGATGTTGAGGGTTGTGACCTACCTATTTCAACATATATTCATTTTTTATTTAAACAAGAACGGGTGGGTCATTTGGGGTTATTTGGGGGCATTTCTGTATTTTTTTGCGTTTGCTATTTTCTAAAAGGTGTCCTTATCACTTATTGGATGTGTGGATGCGATGTTGAGGTCGTGACCTTCGAATCGATACCTATTTCGGCTTATGTTCATTTTCGGTTTAAACCAGACCGGGTGGCTCGTTTGGGGTTATTTGGGGCCATTTAAGTACTTTTTTGGGTTTGGAATTTTCTAAAAAGTGTCCTTATCTCTTATTAGATCTGTGGATACGATGGTGAGGGTCATGACCTTCGAATCGATACCTATTTCGACATATGGTAATTTTCGGTTTAAACTTGACCGGGTGGATCGTTTGGGGTTATTTGGGGGCATTTCTGTACTTTTTTGTGTTTGGGATTCTCTAAAAAGTGTCCTTATCTCTTATTAGACGTGTGGATGCGATGTTGAGGGTCGTGACCTTCGAATCGATACCTATTTTGACATATGTTCATTTTCGGTTTAAACCAGATCGGGTGGGTCGTTTGGGGTTATTTGGGGCATTTCTGTATTTTTTTGCGTTTGCTATTTTCTAAAAAGTGTCCTTATCACTTATTGGACGTGTGGATGCGATGTTGAGGGTCATGACGTTGGAATCGATACGTATTTCGACATATGTTCATTTTTGGTCCGAACCAGACCGGGTGGGTCGTTTAGAGTTATTTGGCGGCATTTCTGTACTTTTTTGAATTTAGGATTTTTTAAAAGGTGTCCTTGTCTCTTATTTGATGTGTGGATACGATGTTGAGGGTTGTGACATGCGAATCAAAACCTATTTTGACATATGTTCATTTTCGATTTAAATCAGACCAGGTGGGTCGTTTGGGGCTATTTGGTGGCATTTCTATATTTTTTTGGGTTTGAGATTTTCTAAGAATGTCCTTATCTCTAATTAGACGTGTGGATACGATGTTGAGGGTCGTGACCTTCGAATCGATACCTATTTCAACATATGTTCATTTTCGGTTTAAACCAGATCGGGTGGGTCGTTTGGGGTTATTTGGGGGCCTTTCTGTACTTTTTTGGGTTTGGTATTTTCTAAAAAGTGTCATTATCTCTTATTAGACGTGTGGATGCGATGTTGAGGGTCGTGACCTTCGAATCTATACATATTTTTAACATATGTTCATTTTTGGTTTAAACCAGACCGGGTGGGTCGTTCGAGGTTATTTGGAGGCATATTTGTACTTTTTGGGGTTTGGGATTTTCTAAAAAGTGTCCTTATCTCTTATTAGACGTGTGGATGCGATGTTGAGGGTCATGACCTTTGAATCGATACTTATTTTGACATATGTTCATTTTTTATTTAAACCAGACCGGGTGGGTCCTTTGGGGTTATTTGGATGCATTTTTGTACTTTTTTGGGTTTCGGATTCTCTAAAAAGTGTCCTTATCTCTTATTAGACGTGTGGATGCGATGTTGAGGGTCGTGACCTTCGAATCGATACATATTTTGACAAATGTTTATTTCTGGTCCGAACCAAACCGGGTGGGTCGTTCGGTGTTATTAGGGGGCATTTTTGTAATTTTTGGGTTCGGGATTTTCTAAAAAGTGCCCTTATCTCTTATTGGACGTGTGGATGCAATGTTGAGGGTGGTGTCCTGCGAATCTATACCTATTTTGAGATATGTTCATTTTCAGTTTAAACAAGACCAAGTGGATCGTTTGGGGTTATTTGGGGGCATTTCTGTATTTTTTTGGGTTTGGGATTTTCTAAAATGTGTCCTTATATCTAATTTGATGTGTGGATGCGATGTTGAGGGTCGTGCCGTTCGAATTGATACCTATTTCGAGATATGTTATTTTCGGCTTAAACCAGATCGGGTGGGTCGTTTGGGGTTATTTAGGGGCATTTCTGTGCTTTTTTGGGTTTGGTATTTTTTTTTTTTTTGATAAGTAAGAATTGTATTACGAAGGAAAAGAAAAAGATACAGGGAAGGCATCCTTTAAGAACCCGAAATAAGGGAAAAGGACCCTAAGCAAGATAGGACATGCCCTATCTAAACAAGCAGGGGGAAGACAGAACCCCTCCAAGGCTACATCCTAAAATAGGTAACAAGCTCCTTATCTTTCTTTATGAGAATCTCCAGCTCCAGAGGGAACGACTCAGGCTCCCATAGGATTCTAGAAGGGTCAGTAGGGAGGGAGACCATGAAATCTGCAGGCTGGTTCTGTTCTCTTCAGACATGGACGAATTCCTTAGACCTAAGCAGCCTAGCCTTTATATGGATCTTACTTTTCAGAGGAAGGATGTGCCAAGGCCTAGTAATTACTGCATTCAATATGTCCACGGCCAGCTTCGAATCCGATCTTACAGAGGCATCAGACAAGCCCTTCTCAATGCATAAGGAAATTCCTTTGTAAATAGCCATGAGCTCCATGGACAGCACCGAAAGAGTTTCCCCTAGGCCAGCAAAGCAATGGGAGCCCCACTATTATCTCGAATGAGACCCCCAAAGCCTGCCTTGTCATCTGAAAGAGACCCATTACAATGGAGAGCAACCATATTCGGATTAGGGACAAACCAAGAACAGGCCTTTGGAGTTCTTGCAGCCCAATGAACTTGAAGGCCCCATTTGGCAGCAATATGAAGATTGGCAATAGTAGGGTCTCCCACCAAATTACCGGAAGATAATCTGCCAAGAACATCCCCCTTTATAGCCCCTATGATCTGGTCTTTAGGTCTGATTTCGTTTCTAAAAATTCTGTAATTCCTCCCCACCCAAATATGCTTGATTATGGCACAGAATGCAAGCTTGATGACCAGCCCCAACTTCCCAGCTCTACCTACTGTGTATCTCACCGAAATGGCTGCATCAATGGCATTGCTAGGAGTGGCCCCATCTTGAAAACAAAGGTCATGAATATTTTTCCAAATATAAGCGGTAAAAGGGCACCCGAAAAAGTTATGATCCCTCCTTCCAGTTCCTAAAATAAACAAAATAGAGATACCTATTTCGGCATATGTTCATTTTTGATTTAAACCAAACTGGTTGGGTCGTTTAGGGTCATTTGGGGGCATTTCTGTACTTTTTGGGCTTCGAATTTTCTAAAAATTGTCCTTATCTCATATTAGATGTGTGGATGCGATGTTGAGGGTCGTGACCTTGAATCGATACATATTTTGACATATGTTCATTCTCGGTTTAAACCAGATCGGCGGGTTGTTTGGGGTTATTTGGGAGCATTTCTA
>NW_025317879.1:0-24864 GCF_018873765.1 Telopea speciosissima
ATTTCCCCAAATAACCCCAAACGACCCACCCGATCTGGTTTAAACTGAAAATGAACATATGCCGAAATAGGTATCGATTCAAAGGTCACACTCAACGCATCCATACGTCTAATAAGAGATAAGGACACTTTTTTAGAAAACACCAAACCCAAAAAAGTACAGAAATGCCCCCAAATAACCCCACACGACCCATCCAGTCTAGTTTAAATCGAAAATGAACATATGCCGAAATAGGTAGCGATATGAAGGTCACGTCCCTCAATATCGCATCCACACTTCTAATAAGAGATAAGGACACTTTTTTGAAAATCCAAAACAAAAAAAGTACAGAAATGCCCCCAAATAACCCCAAATGACCCACCTGGTCTTGTTTAAACCGAAAATCAACATATGTCAAAATAGGTATCGATTCGACGGTCACGACCCACAACATCGCATCCACACGTCTAATAAAAGATAGGGATACTTTTACGAAAATCCCAAACCCAAAAAAGTACAAAAATGCCCCCAAATAACCCCAAACGACCCCCCCGATCGGGTTTGCACCGAAAATGAACATATGTCAAAATAGGTATCGATTCGATGGTCACGGCCCTCAACATCGTATCCACACGTCTAATAAGAGATAAGGACACTTTTTAGAGAATCCCGAACCCAAAAAAGTACAGAAATGCACCCAAATAACCCCAAACGACCCACCCGATTTGGTTTAAATAAAAAATAAACATATGCCGAAATAGGTATCGATTTGAAGGTCACGACCCTCAACGCATCCATATGTCTAAAAAGAGATAAGGAAACTTATAGAAAACCGCAAACCCAAAAAAGTACAGAAATGCCCCCGAATAGCCTCAAACGACGCACCCGGTCCGGTTTAAATCGAAAATGAACATATGTCGAAATAGGTATCGATTCGAAGGTCACGTCCCTCAACATCGCATCCACATGTCTAATAAGAGATAAGGACACTTTTAAGGAAATACCAAACCCAAAAAAGTACAGAATTGCCCCCAAAATAAGCCCTAACGACCCACCCTGTTTGGTTTAAACCGAAAATGAACATATGCGATTCATAGGTCACGACCCACAATATCGCATCAACACATCTAATAAGAGATAAGGACACTTTTCAGAGTATGCCAAACCCAAAAAAGTAACGAATTGCCCCAAATAACCCCTAAAGACCCACTTGGTTTGGTTTAAACCAAAATAGAGCATATAAGGAAATAGGTATCGATTGGAAGGTCACGACCCTTAAAATCGTATCCACACGTCTAATAAGAGATAAGGACACTTTTAAGAGAATCCCAAACACAAAAAAGTACAGAAATGCCCCCAAATAACCCCAAACGACCACTCGATCCGGTTTAAACCGAAAAAGAACATATGCCGAACTAGGTATCGATTCGAAGGTCATGACCCTCAACGCATCCATACGTCTAATAAGAGATGAGAACACTTTTAGAAAACCGAAAACCCAAAAAAGTACAGAAATACCCCAAAATAACCCCTAACCATCCACCCGGTCTGGTATAAATCGAAATTGAACGTATGCCGAAATAGGTGTCGATTTGAAGGTCCCGACCCTCAACATCATATCCACACATCTAATAAGATGTAAGGACACTTTTTAGAGAATCCCAAACTCAAAAAAGTACAGAAATGCCCCCAAATAACCCCAAACGACCCACCCGAGCTGGTTTAAACTGAAAATGAACATATGCCGAAATAGGTATCGATTCAAAGGTTACACTCAACGCATCCATATGTCTAATAAGAGATAAGGACACTTTTTAGAAAACACCAAACCCAAAAAAGTACAGAAATACCCCCAAATAACCCCACACGACCCATCCTCTCTAGTTTAAATTGAAAATGAACATATGCCGAAATAGGTAGCGATACGAAGGTCACGTCTCTCAACATCGCATCCACACGTCTAATAAGAGATAAGGACACTTTCTTGGAAATCCAAAACCAAAAAAGTACAGAAATGCCCCCAAATAACCCCAAATGACCCACCTGGTCTGGTTTAAACCGAAAATCAACATATGTCAAAATAGGTATCGATTCGAAGGTCACGACCCACAACATCGCATCCACACGTCTAATAAAAGATAGGGACACTTTTAAGAAAATCCCAAACCCAAAAAAGTACAAAAATGCCCCCAAATAACCCAAAACGACCCACCCGATCGGGTTTGAACCGAAAATGAACATATGTCGAAATAGGTATCGATTCGATGGTCACGGCCCTCAACATCGCATCCACACATTTAATAAAAGATAAGGACACGTTTTAGAAAATCCCAAGCCCAAAAAAGTATAGAAATGCCCCCAAATAACCCTAAACGACCCACTCGGTCTGGTTTAAACCGAAAATGAACATATGCCGAAATGCGTATCGATTCAAAGGTCACGGCCCACAACATCACATCCACACGTCTAATAAGAGATAAAGACGCTTTTTAGAGAATCCCAAACCCAAAAAAGTAAAGGAGTGCCGCAAATAACCCTAAATGACCCACCCGGCCTGGTTTAAATTGAAAATAAACATATGCCAAAATCGATATAGATACGAAGGTCATGACCCTCAACATCGCATCCACACGTCTAATAAGAGACAAGGACCATTTTAGAAACTACCAAACCCAAAATGATATAGAATTGCCTCCAAATAACCCCAAACGACGCACCCCGTCTAGTTTAAACCAAGAATGAACATATGCCGAAATAGGTATCGATCCGAAGGTCACAACCCTCAACATCGCATCCACACATCTAATAAGAGATAAGGACACTTTTTAGGAAGTACCAAACCCAAAAAAGTGCAGAAATACCACCAAATGACCCAAAACGACCCACCCGGTCTGGTTTCAATCGAAAATTAACATATGCCGAAATAGGTATCGATTCGAAGGTCACGACCCTCAACATCATATGCACACATCTAATAAGAGATAAGGACACTTTTTAAAGAATCCTGATCCCAAAAAAGTACAAAAATGCACCCAAATAACCCCAAACGACCCACCCGATTTGGTTTAAACCAAAAATGAACATATGCCAAAATAGGTATGGATTCGAACGTCACGTCCCTCAATATCACATCAACATATCTAATAAGAGATAAGGACACTTTTTAGAAAGTACCAAACCCAAAAAAGTACAGAAATACCCCCAAATAATCCCAAATGACCCACCCGGTCTGGTTTAAACCGAAAATGAACATATGCCTAAATAGGTATCGATTCGAAGGTCACGACCCACAATATCGTATCCACACGTCTAATAAGAGATAAGGACACTTTTTAGAATATGCCAAACCCAAAAAAGTATAGAAATGCCCCCATATAATCCCTCACAACCCACCCGGTCTGGTTTAAACAGAAAATGAACATATGCCAAAATAGGTATCGACTCGAAGGTCACGACCCTCAACATCGTATCCACACGTCTAATAAGAGATAAGGACACTTTTTAGAGAATTCCAAACCCAAAAAAGTACAGAAATGCACCCAAATAACCGCAAACGACCCACCCGATTTGGTTTAAACAAAAAATGAACATATGCCAAAATAGGTATCGATTCGAAGGTCACGAGCCAAACGCATCCATATGTCTAATAAGAGATAAAGGCACTTTTAGAAAACCGCAACTCCAAAAAAGTAAAGAAATGCCCCCAAATAGCCCCAAACGACCCACCCAGTCTGGTTTAAAACATATGCCAAATAGGTATTGATTCGAAGGTCACGACCCTCAACATCGTATCCACACGTCTAATAAGAGATAAGGCCACTTTTTAGAGAATCCCAAACCCAAAAAAGTACAGAAATGCACCCAAATAACCCCGAACGACCCACCCGATTTGGTTTAAACCAAAAATGAACATATGCCGAAATAGGTATCGATTCGAAGGTCACGACCCTCAACGCATCCATACGTCTAATAAGAGATAAGGACACTTTTAGAAAACCGCAAACCCAAAAAAGTACAGAAATGCCCCCAAATAGCCCCAAACGACCCGCCCGGTCTGGTTTAAATCGAAAATGAACATATGTCGAAATAGGTATCGATTCGAAGGTCACGTCCCTCAACATCGCATCCACACATCTAATAAGAGATAAGGACACTTTTAACAAAATACCAAACCCAAAAAAGTACAGAATTGCCCCCAAAATAAACCCAAACGACCCACCCGGTTTGGCTTAAATCAAAAATGAACATATGCCTAAATAGGTATCGATTCGTAGGTCATGACCCACAATATCGCATCCACACGTCTAATAAGAGATAATGACACTTTTCAGAGTATGCCAAACCCAAAAAAGTACAGAAACGCCCCAAATAACCCCTAACGACCCACCCGGTCTGGTTTAAACCGAAAATGAGCATATGCCGAAATAGGTATCGATTGGAAGGTCACGACCCTTAACATCCTATCCACACGTCTAATAAGAGATAAGGACACTTTTAAGAGAATCCCAAATACAAAAAAGTACAGAAATGCCCCCAAATAACCCCAAACGACCACCCGATCTGGTTTAAACCGAAAAAGAACATATGCTGAACTAGGTATCGATTCGAAGGTCATGACCCTCAATGCATCCATACGTCTAATAAGAGATGAGGACACTTTTAGAAAACCGCAAACCCAAAAAAGTACTGAATTGCCCCAAAATTATCCCAAATGACCCACCCAGTCTGGCTCAAACAAAAAATGAACATATACCGAAACAGGTATCGATTCGAAGGTCACGTCCGTCAACATCAAATCCACATGTCTAATAAGAGGTAAGTACACTTTTTTGAAAATCCAAAACCCAAAAAAGTACAGAAATGTCCCCAAAAAAGTACAAAAATGCCCCCAAATAACTCCTAACCATCCACCCGGTCTGGTTTAAATCGAAATTGAATGTAAGACGAAATAGGTGTCGATTTGAAGGTCCCGACCCTCTACATCATATCCACACATCTAATAAGAGGTAAGGACACTTTTTAGAGAATCCCAAACCCAAAAAAATACAGAAATGCCCCCAAATAACCCCAAACGACCCACCCGATCTAGTTTAAACTGAAAATGAACATATGCCGAAATAGGTATCGATTCGAAGTCACACTCAACGCATCCATACTTCTAATAAGAGATAAGGACACTTTTTAGAAAACACCAAACCCAAAAAAGTACAGAAATGCCCCCAAATAACCCCACACGACCCATCCAGTCTAGTTTAAATCGAAAATGAACATATGCCGAAATAGGTAGCGATACGAAGGTCACGTCCCTCAACATCGCATCCACACGTCAAATAAGAGATAAGGACACTTTTTTGAAAATCCAAAACCAAAAAAGTACAGAAATGCCCCCAAATAACCCCAAATGACCCACCTGGTCTGGTTTAAACCGAAAATCAACATATGTCAAAATAGGTATCGATTCGAAGGTCACGACCCACAACATCGCATCAACACGTCTAATAAAAGATAGGGAGACTTTTAAGAAAATCCCAAAACCAAAAAAGTACAAAAAAGCCCCAAATAACCCCAAACGACCACCCGATCTGGTTTAAACCGAAAAAGAACATATGCCGAAACTAGGTATCGATTCGAAGGTCATGACCCTCAATGCATCCATACGTCTAATAAGAGATGAGGACACTTTTAGAAAACCGCAAACCCAAAAAAGTATAGAATTGCCCCCAAATTATCCCAAATGACCCACCCAATCTGGCTTAAACCGAAAAGGAACATATGCCGAAACAGGTATCGATTCGAAGGTCACGTCCGTCAACATCAAATCCACATGTCTAATAAGAGGTAAGTACACTTTTTTGACAATCCAAAACCCAAAAAAGTACAGAAATGTCCCCAAAAAAGTACAAAAATTCCCCCAAATAACCTCTAACCATCCACCCGGTCTGGTTTAAATCGAAATTGAACGTATGCCGAAATAGGTGTCGATTTGAAGGTCCCGACCCTCTACATCATATCCACACATCTAATAAGAGGTAAGGACACTTTTTAGAGAATCCGAAACCCAAAAAAGTACAGAAATGCCCCCAAATAACCCCAAACGACCCACCCGATCTAGTTTAAACTGAAAATGAACATATGCCGAAATAGGTATCGATTCGAAGGTCACACTCAACGCATCCATACTTCTAATAAGAGATAAGAACACTTTTTAGAAAACACCAAACCCAAAAAAGTACAGAAATGCCCCCAAATAACCCCACACGACCCATCCAGTCTAGTTTAAATCGAAAATGAACATATGCCAAAATAGGTAGTGATACGAAGGTCACGTCCCTCAACATCGCATCCACACGTCTAATAAGAGATAAGGACACTTTTTTGAAAATCCAAAACCAAAAAAGTAAATAAATGCCCCCAAATAACCCCAAATGACCCACATGGTCTGGTTTAAACCGAAAATCAACATATGTCAAAACAGGTATTCATTTGAAGGTCATGACCCACAACATCAAATCCACACGTCTAATAAAAGATAGGGAGACTTTTAAGAAAATCCCAAACCCAGAAAAGTACAAAAATGCCCCAAATAACCCCAAACGATCCACCCGATCGAGTTTGAACCGAAAATGAACATATGTCGAAATAGGCATCGATTCGATGGTCACGGCCCATAACATCACATCCACACGTCTAATAAGAGATAAGGACGCTTTTTAGAGAATCCCAAACCCAAAAAATTACAGAAATGCCCGCAAATAACCCTAAATGACCCACCCGACTTGGTTTAAATTGATAATAAACATATGCCAAAATCGGTATAGATACGAAGGTCACGACCCTCAACATCGCATCCACACGTCTACTAAGAGACAAGGACCATTTTAGAAACTACCAAACCCAAAAAGGTACAGAATTGCCTCCAAATAACCCCAAACGACGCACCCGGTCTAGTTTAAACCAAGAATGAACATATGCCGAAATAGGTATCGATTCGAAGGTCACGACCCTCAACATCGCATCCACACATCTAATAAGAGATAAGGACACTTTTTAGGAAGTACTAAACCCAAAAAAGTGCAGAAATACCACCAAATAACCCCAAATGACCCCCCGATCTGGTTTAAACCGAAAATGAACATACGTCAAAATAGGTATCGATTCGAAGGTCACGACCCACAACATCGTATCCACCCGTCTAATAAAAGATAAGGACACTTTTTAGAAAATCCCAAACCCAAAAAAGTATAGAAATGCCCCCAAAAAACCACAAACGACTCACCCGATCTGCTTTAAAAAAAAAATGAACATACGTCAAGAATTGGAAGGTCACGACCCTTAACATCGTATCCACACATCTAATAAGAGATAAGGACACTTTTAAGAAAATCCCAAGCCCAAAAATTACAAAAATGCCCCCAAACAACCCAAAACGACCCACCTAGTCTGGTTTAAATCGAAAAAGAACATATGCCGAAATAGGTATCGATTCGAAGGTCACGGCCCTCAACATCGCATCCACACGTCTAATAAGAGATAAGGACACTTTTAAGAAAATACCAAACCCAAAAAAATGTAGAATTGCCCCCAAAAAAAGCCCAAACTACCCACCTGGTTTGGTTTAAACCGAAAATGAACATTTTTTTTTTTTTGTGATAAGTAATTTGTGAATGTATAGAAGAAGAAAAGGAAGATACAAGAGAAGGGAACCTACTGACACCCCTTAGACAGACCTAAGGAGGAGAAAGAGGCCCCACACCTCCGAGGACAAACCCCTCGGATATTCAAGGAGAACCACCCAAACCCAATTATGGAGGCCTAAACTGGGCCTTACCAACCGAAAATGAACATATGCCTAAATAGGTATCCATTCGTAGGTCACGGCCCACAGTATCGCATCCACACGTCTAATAAGAGATAAGGACACTTTTCAGAGCATGCCAAACCAAAAAAAGTACAGAAATGCCCCCAACTAACCCCTAACGACCCACCCGGTCTGGTTTAAACCGAAAATGAACATATGCCGAAATAGGTATCGATTGGAAGGTCACGACCCTTAACATCATATCCACACATCTAATAAGAGATAATGACACTTTTAAGAGAATCCCAAACCCAAAAAAGTACAGAAATGCCCCCAAATAACCCCAAACGACCCACCCGATTTGGTTTAAACCGAAAATGAACATATGCCGAAATAGGTATCGATCCGAAGGTCATGACCTCTCAATGCATCCATACGTCTAATAAGAGATAATGACACTTTTAGAAAACCGCAAACCCAAAAAAGTACAGAAATGCTCCCAAATAGCCCCAAACTACCCACCCGGTCTGGTTTAAACTGAAAATGAACATATGCCAAAATAGGTATTGATTCGAGTGCAGTGGGCCAATTCGGCTCCCAAAATCTGTTTCTGGCCAAAGCCCCCTGCTCAATTGATTTCTCTCCATTGTGATGGGTCCTTGAAAGGAGATAGAGCTGCTTATGGGGGTCTCATTCGTGATTCCTTAGGAGATCCGATTCTGGCCTATGTTGGTAAAGGGTCGGAAGCTTCGGTTCTTAGCATGGAATTCATAGCTATCCACAGAGGAGTGGTTTTGTGCATAGAGAGGAACCTCCGTTATATTTCTATCAGATCTGACTCGAAGTTGGCCGTGGAGATTGTTACAGATGTGATTGGCTGCCCCTGGAATGTTTATGCTTTGAAGTACCAGATCATCTCAAGGTTGGACCAGTTGGCTCGCTATGAAGTGAGGCATGTTTGGAGAGAACTGAACCAACCGGCAGACTTTATTGCTTCCATAAATAGTGGAGATGGGGAAACTATTATGTATCCTCAAGAGTTTCATGAGGACCTAATGCGGCTGATTCATGATGATTCTGTTGGTAAGGCCCAGTTTAGGCCTCCATAATTGGGTTTGGGTGGTTCTCCTTGAATATCCGAGGGGTTTGTCCTCGGAGGTGTGGGGCCTCTTTCTCCTCCTTAGGTCTGTCTAAGGGGTGTCAGTAGGTTCCCTTCTCTTGTATCTTTCTTTTCTTCTTCTATACATTCACAAATTACTTATCCAAAAAAAAAAAGGTATCGATTCGAAGGTCACGACACTCAACATCGTATCCACCCATCTAATAAGAGATATGGACACTTTTTAGAAAATCCCAAACCCAAAAAAGTACAGAAATGCCCCAAATAACCACAAACGACCCACCCGGTCTTCTTTAAACCGAAAATGAACATACGTCAAGATAGGTATCGATTGGAAGGTCACGACCCTCAACATCGCATCCACACATCTAATAAGAGATAAGGACATTTTTTATGAAGTACCAAACCCAAAAATATTACAAAAATGCCCCCAAATAACCCAAAACGACCCACTTGGGCTAGTTTAAATCGAAAAAGAACATATGCCAAAATAGGTATCGATTCGAAGGTCACGACCCTCAACATCGCATCCACCCGTCTAATAAGAGATAAGGGCACTTTTAAGAAAATACCAAACCCAAAAAAGTATAGAATTGCCTTCAAAATAAGCCCAAATTACCCACCCGGTTTGGTTTAAACCGAATATAACTATGTGCCTAAATAGGTATTGATTCGTAGGTCACGACCCACAATATCGCATCCACACGTCTAATAGGTGATAAGGACACTTTTCAGAGTATGCCAAACCCAAAAAAGTATAGAAATGCCCCCGAATAACCCCTAACGACCCACTCGATCTGGTTTAAATAAAAAATGAACATATGCCGAAATAGGTATCGATTCGAAGGCCACGGCCCTCAACGCATCCATACGTCTAATATGAGATAAGTACACATTTAGAAAACCGTAAACCCAAAAAAGTACAGAAATGCCCCCAAATAACCCCAAACGACCCACCCAGTCTAGTTGAAATCGAAAATGAACATATGCCGAAATAGGTATCGATTCGAAGGTCACGTCCCTCAACATCACATCCACACATCTAATAAGAGATAAGGACACTTTTTAGAAAATCCAAAACCCAAAAAAGAACAGAAATGCCCCCAAATAACCCCTAACGACCCACCCGATTCGGTTTAAACCAAAAATGAAGATATGCCAAAATAGGTATCGATTCGAAGGTCACGACCCTCAACGCATCCATACGTCTAATAAGAGATAAGGACACTTTTTAGAAAACACCAAACCCAAAAAAGTACAGAAATGCCCCCAAGTAACCCCAAACGACCCACCCAGTCTGGTTTAAATCGAAAATGAACATATGCCGAAATAGGTATCAATACTAAGGTCACGTCCCTCAACATCGCATCCACACGTCTAATAAGTGATAAGGACACTTTTTAGAAAATCCAAAACCCAAAAAAGTATAGAAATGCCCCCAAATAACCCCAAATGACCCACCTGGTCTGGTTTAAACCGAAAATGAACATATGTCAAAATAGGTATCCATTCGAAGGTCACGACCCTCAACATCGCATCCAAACGTCTAATAAAATATAATTATACTTTTTAGAAAATCCCAAACCCAAAAAAGTATAGAAATGCCCCCAAATAACTCCAAACAACCCACCCGTTCTAGTTCGGACCGAAAATGAACATATGTTGAAATACGTAATGATTCAAAGTTCACGACCCTCAACATTGCATTCGTACGTCTAATAAGAGATAAGGACACTTTTTCGAGAATCCCAAACCCATAAAAGTACAAAAACACCCTCAAATTACCCTAAATGACCCACCCGGTCGGGTTTAAATCGAAAATGAACATATGCCAAAATAGGCATCGATTTGAAGGTCACGACCTGCAACATCGCATCCACACATCTAATAAGAGATAAGGACACTTTTAAGAAAATACCAAACCCAAAAAAGTACAGAATTGCCCCCAAAATAATCCCAAACGACCCACCCAGTTTGGTTTAATCTGAAAAAGAACATATGCCTAAATAGGTATCAATTCGAAGATCACGACCCACAATATCGCATCCACAGGTCTAATAAGAGATAAGGACACTTTTTAGAGTATGCCAAACCCAAAAAAATATAGAAATGCCCCCATATAACCCCTCACGATACACCCGGTCTGGTTTAAACCGAAAATGAACATATGCCGAAATGGGTATCGATTCGAAGGTCACGACCCTCAAAATCGTATCCACACGTCTAATAAGAGATAATGACACTTTTTAGAGAATCCCGAACCAAAAAAAGTACAAAAATGCACCCAAATAACCCCAAACGACCCACGTGATTTGGTTTAAACCCAAAATGAATATATGCCGAAATAGGTATCGATTCGAAGGTCACGACCCTCAACGCATCCATACGTCTAATAAGAGATAAGGACACTTTTAAAAAACCACAAATCCAAAACTGTACAGAAATGCCCCAAATAGCCCCACACGACCCACCCAGTCTGTTTTAAAACGAAAATGAACATATGCCGAAATACTTATCGATTCGAAGGTCACGACCCTCAACATCGTATCCACACGGCTAATAAGAGATAAGGACACTTTTTAGAGAATCCTGAACCCAAAAAAGTACAGAAATGCACCCAAATAACACCAAACGACCCACCCAATTTGGTTTAAACAAAAAATGATCATATGCCGAAATAGGTGTCGATTCGAAGATCATGACCCTCAACGCATCCATACTTCTAATAAGAGTTAAGGACACTTTTTGAAAACCGCAAACCCAAAAAAGTACAGAAATGCCCCCAAATAGCCCCAAATGACCCACCCGGTCTAGTTTAAACCGAAAATGAACATATGCCGAAATAGGTATCGATTCGAAGGTCGCGTCCCTCAACATCGCATCCACACGTCTAATAAGTGATAATGACACTTTTAAGAAAATACCAAACCCAAAAAAGTACAGAATTGCCCTCAAAATAAGCCCAAACGACCCACCCGATTTGGTTTAAATCGAAAATGAACATATGCCTAAATAGGTATCGATTCGTAGGTCACGACCCACAATGTCGCATCCACACATCTAAAAAGAGATAAGGAAACTTTTCAGAGTATGCCAAAACTAAAAAAGTATAGAAATGCCCCCAAATAACACCAAACGACCCACCCGGTCTGGTTTAAACCGAAAAAGAACATATGCCGAACTAGGTATCGATTCGAAGGACACGACCCTCAATGCATCCATACGTCTAATAAGAGATAAGGACACTTTTAGAAAACCGCAAACCCAAAAAAGTATAAAAATGCCCCTAAATAACTCCAAATGACCCACCCAATCTGGTTTAAACCGAAAATGAACATATGCCAAAATAGGTATCGATTCGAAGGTCATGACACTCAACGCATCCATACGTCTAATAAGAGATAAGGACACTTTTTTGAAAACACCAAACCCAAAAAAGTACATAAATGCCCCCAAATAACCCCACACTACCCACCCAGTCTGGTTTAAATCGAAAATGAACATATGCCGAAATAGGTATCGATACGAAGGTCACGTCCCTCAACATGGCATCCACACGTCCAATAAGAGATAAGGACACTTTTTTGAAAATCCAAAACCAAAAAAGTACAAAAATGCCCCCAAATAACCCCAAAAGACCCACCTGGTCTAGTTTAAACCGAAAATCAACATATGTCAAAATAGGTGTCGATTCGAAGGTCACGACCCACAGCATCGCATCCACACGTCTAATAAAATATAGGGACACTTTTAAGAAAATCCCAAACCCAAAAAAGGTCAAAAATGCCCCCAAATAACCCCAAACGACCCACCCGGTCAAGTTTGAACCGAAAATGAACATATGTCGAAATAGGTATCGATTCAAAGGTCACGACACTCATCGCATCCACACGTCTAATAAAAGATAAGGACACGTTTTAGAAAATCCCAAGCCCAAAAAAGTATAGAAATGCTCCCAAATAACCCTAAACGACCCACTCGGTCTGGTTTAAACCGAAAATGAACATTTGCCGAAATACGTATCGATTCAAAGGTCACACGACCCACAACATCACATCCACACGTCTAATAAGAGATAAGGACGCTTTTTAGAGAATCCCAAACCCAAAAAAGTACAGAAATGCCCCTAAATAACCCCAAACGACCCACCCGGTCTGGTTTAAATCGAAAATGAACATATGCCAAAATAGGTATCGATTCGAAGGTCCCCACGACCCTCAACATCGTATCCACACATCTAATAAGAGACAAGGACAATTTTTAGAGAATTCCAAACACAAAAAAGTACAGAAATGCCCCAAAATAACCCCGAACGACCCACCCGGCCTAGTTTAAATAGAAAATAAACATATGCCAAAATCGGTCTCGATACGAAGGTCACGACCCTCAACATTGCATCCACATGTCTAATAAGAGATAAGGACCATTTTAGAAACTACCAAACCCGAGAAGGTACAGAATTGCCTCCAAATAACCACAAACGACGCACCTGGTCTAGTTTAAATAAAAAACGAACATATGCCAAAATAGGTATCGATTCGAAGGTCACGACCTTCAACATCACATCCACACATCTAATAAGAGATAAGGACACTTTTTAGAAAGTACCAAACCCAAAAAAGTACAGAAATACCCCCAAACGACCCACCCGGTCTGGTTTAAAACAAAAATGAACATATGTCGAAATAGGCATCTATTCGAAGGTCATGACCCTCAACATCTCATCCACCCATCTGATAAGAGATAAGGACACTTTTTAGAAAATCCCAAGCCCAAAAAAGTATAGAAATGCCCCCAAATAACCCCAAATGACCCACCCGGTCTGGTTTAAACTGAAAATGATCATATGCCGCAACAGGGATCGATTCGAAGGTCATGACCCTCAACATCGCATCCACACGTCTAATAAGAGATAAGGATACTTTTAGAAAATCCCAAACCCAAAAAAGTACAGAAATGCCCCTAAATAACCCCAAACGACCCACCCGGCCTGCTTTAAACCGAAAATGAACATATGTCGAGATAGGTATTTTTCGAAGGTCATGACCCTCAACATCGCATCCATGCATCTAATAAGTGATAAGGACACTTTTTAGAAAATCTCAAACCCAAAAAAGTATAGAAATGCCCCCAAATAACCCCAAACGACCCACCCGGTCTGCTTTAAACCGAAAATGAACATATTTCAAGATTGGTATCGATTCGAAGTTCACGACTCTCAACATCACATCCACACATCTAATAAGAGATAAGGACACTTTTAAGAAAATCCCAAGCCCAAAAAATTATAAAAATGCCCCCAAAC
Organism: Telopea speciosissima; assembly: GCF_018873765.1. Taxonomy (NCBI): domain Eukaryota; kingdom Viridiplantae; phylum Streptophyta; class Magnoliopsida; order Proteales; family Proteaceae; genus Telopea; species Telopea speciosissima. The sequence continues at coordinate 14,203 of NW_025317879.1, forward strand.
AACCCCAAACGACCCACCTGGTCTGGTTTAAACTGAAAAAGAACATTTACCGAAATAGGTATCGATTCGAAGGTAACGACCCTCAACATTGCATCCACACGTCTAATAAGAGATATGGATACTTTTTAGAAAATACCAAACTGAAAAAAGTACAGAATGCCCCTAAAATAAATCCAAAGGACCCACCCGGTCTGGTATAAATCGAAAATGAACATATGCCTAAATAGGTATCGATTCGAAGGTCACAACCCACAATATCGCATCCACACTCCTAATAAGAGATAAGGACAGTTTTTAGAGAATCCCAAACCAAAATAAGTAAGAAATGCCCCCAAATAATCCCTAACGACCCACCCGGTCTGGTTTAAACCTAAAATGAACATATGCTGAAATAGGTATCGATTTGATTTTTCAAAGCGGGTATGGGAATACCGCAGGGGGACCCTATTTCTCCATATTTTTTCACTATTGCCATGGAGGGGTTTTCAGCATTGATTAGGAAGGTTGAGGTGGAGGGCAGAATTAGCCTCCTTCCCAGTTGTAAGTGTTCCCACCTTTCCCACCTTATCTTTGCTGACGACTTGATGATCTTCGTGAAGGCCACCACAGATTCTGTTTCGGCCTGCCTGGGGGCCTTGGATGATTTTCATACCTACTCTGGGTTGAAACTCAATAGGGCTAAGTCCTCTATTAAATTAGGGGGCCTCACCCACATGGCCAGACTGCAACTTTTGGAATTAACGAACTTTGTGGATACCAAGTTACCTATCCGGTATCTAGTTGTTCTTCTCATTGCTCAAAAGCTGGCTTTTGCAGATTATTCTTCCATTTTGGATCGAATGAGGAGTAGGCTTGATGGATGGAAAGCACGGCTCTTTTCCTTTGCAGGGCGGGCGGCTTCAACTTTTAAGCTCTGTTCTTCAAGGCTGCTACATTTACTGGTCAGGGATTTTCAGGCTGCCTAGAGCTCTAAAGAAAAAGCTGGAATCCATCTTCTCCAACTTCCTTTGGTCTGGCCTGTCTCTTGATTGTAAGGTACATTACATCTCTTGGGATAAGATTTGCAAACCTAAGGCTGAAGGGGGCCTTGGTATTAGGAGAATTTCTGATATGAATATTGCGGGGATTTTTAAACAAATTTGGTGGATTGCCTCTAAGAAGGACAATCTTTGGGTTAGGTGGGTCAATACCCGCTACCTAAAGAATGATTCTATTTGGACTGCAAAGATCCCCCAAAATTGCTCTTGGGTGTGGCGGAAAGTCCTCAAATTTAGAGATCAGGTTGAGCCATATATCCATCATATTGTTGGGAATGGCCAAGCTACTAGACTTTGGTTGGATAATTGGCATCCCAAAGGGGTTTTGATTATAAGATAAGGGGATCGGATCCGTTATGATGCTGGTTCTCACCGGCTTGCCATGGTTTCAGACTTTATTAGGGGTGGCCATTGGCATCTGCCCCCTCAGGGTTCTTTTGATCTGATTACTATTTCAAGGAATCTCCCTAGTATTCCTATTGTAAGTGGTGAGGAGGATCTTATTGTTTGGAAGGAAACATCTAATGGTCTCTTTACTACCAAGTAGGCTTGGGATCTTATTAGAAGTAGTGCGACAAAGGTGGATTGGCATAAGCTTGTTTGGTTTCCTGGTCTTTTTCCTAGGCACTCTTGTACTACCTGGAGGTGCCTGATTGGAGGGTTGCCAACTAAAGACCAACTCATTAGAAGGAATATTGATGTAGGTCAGAATTGCGTCTTGTGTTGGGGAGGTTTGGAGAGCCATGCCCATCTCTTCTTTGCCTGTCCCTTTTCTAATACCATATGGGATAGGGTTAGCTCTATGTGTTCTCTCAATGGTAAAGGACCCGCTACCATGACTGATGTGGTCAATTGGCTTTCTCATGTGGTTTGTGCTAAAGATAAGATGGATTTTATTCCCAAGCTTAGTTTTTGTGCGATGATTTATCATGTTTGGTGGGAGAGGAATCAACGACTCTTTAGTAATTAGTCAAGGTCTTATGATAAGATCCTTCAAGATATCAAATTTGATGTTTTCACTGAAGGTTCTCAATGTCCGATTTTAAGAATCAATTTTTGGTTGACAAGTGGGGGGTCCAAGTGCAGTGGGCCAATCCGGCTCCCAAAATCTGTTTCTGGCCAAAGCCCCCTGCTTAATTGATTTCACTCCATTGTGATGGGTCCTTGAACGGAGATAGAGCTGCTTATGGGGGTCTCATTCGTGATTCCTTAGGAGAACCGATTCTGGCCTATGTTGGTAAAGGGTTGGAAGCTTCGGTTCTTAGCATGGAATTGATAGCTATCCACAGAGGAGTGGTTTTGTGCTTCGAGAGGAACCTCCATCATGTTTCTATCAGATCTGACTCGAAGTTGGCCGTGGAGACTATTACAGATGTGATTGCCTGCCCCTAGAATGTTTATGCTTTGAAGTACCAGATCATCTCTAGGTTGGACCAGTTGGCTCGCTATGAAGTGAGGCATGTTTGGAGAGAACTGAACCAACCGATGGACTTTATGGCTTCCACAAATAGTGGGGATGGGGAAACTATTATGTATCCTCCAGAGTTTCATGAGGACTTGATGCGGCTGATTCATGATGATTCTGTTGGTAAGGTCCAGTTTAGGCCTCCGCAATTGGGTTTGGGTGGATCTCCTTGTATATCAGAGGGGTTTGCCCTCGGTGGTGTGGGGCCTCTTTCTCCTCCTTAGGTCTGTCTAAGGGGTGATAGTAGGCTGCCTTCTCTGGTATCTTTCTTTTCTTCTTCTATACATACACAAATTACTTATCGAAAAAAAAAAGTATCGATTAGAAGGTCACGACCCTCAACATCGTATCCACACGTCTAATAAGAGATAAGGACACTTTTTAGAGAATCCCAAACCCAAAAAAGTACAGAAATACCACCAAATAACCCGTAACGACCTACCCGATCTGGTTTAAACCGAAAATGAACATATGCCAAAATAGGTATCGATTCGAAGGTCACGACCCTCAACATCGCATCCACAAGTCTACTAAGAGATAATGACACATTTTAGAAAATACCAAACCCAATAAAGTACAGAAATGGCACCAAATAACCCCAAACGACCCACCCGGTCAGGGTTAAACCGAAAATGAACATATGCCAAAATAGGTATGGATTCGAAGGTCACGACCCTCAACATCGCATCCACACGTCTAATAAGAGATAAGGATACTTTTTAAAAATCCAAAACCCAAAAAAGTACAGAAATGCCCCCAAATATCCCTAAATGACCCACCCGGTCTGGTTTAAATCGAAAATGAACATATGTCGAAATAGGTATCGATTCGAAGGTCACAACCCTCAACATCGCATCCACACGTATAATATGAGATAAGGACACTTTTTAGAAAATCCCAAACCCAAAAAAGTACAGAGTGCCCCCAAATAACTCCAAACGATCCACCTGGTCTGGTTCGAACCGAAAATGAACATATGTTAAAAAATACGTAACGATTCGAAGGTCGCGACCCTCAACATTGCATTCGTACGTCTAATAAGAGCTAAGGACACTTTTTAGAGAATCCCAAACCCATAAAAGTACAAAAATGCCCCCAAATAACCCCAAATGACCCACCCGATTTGGTTTAAACCGAAAATGAACATATGTCGAAATAGGTATCGATTCAATGGTCACGGCCTCAACATTGCATTCACATGTCTAATAAAAGATAAGGACACGTTTTAGAAAATCTCAAGCCCAAAAAAGTACAAAAATGCCCCCAAATAACCCCAAAATGACTCACCCGATCTGGTTTAAACCGAAAATGAACATATGCCAAAATAGGTATCGATTCGAAGGTCACGACCCTCATCATCGTATCCACATGTCTAATAAGAGATAGGGACACTTTTTAGAGAATCCCAAGGCAAAAAAAGTACAGAAATGCCCCCAAATAACCCCAAACTATCCACCCAGTCTGGTTTAAACCGAAAGTGAACATATGTCAAAATAGACATCGATTCGAAGGTCACGACCCTCAACATTGCATCCACATGTCTAATAAGGGATAAGGACACTTTTAACCAAATCCCAAGCCGAAAACCGAGGTATCGATTCATGAGGAGAGAGATGCTTTGGCGATTTGAGAGTGGAGTGATAAGTTCTTGCTTTTGGTGATGGCCGGTAGGCCATTAGCTGCGGCTGATGGTCTTCCTCCCCCCATTCCGGTAGAAGGAGATGCAGGTATTATGGTTGCTTTTGATGGAGGTTCAAGGGGCAAGGGGCTGTGGTGGTTTGGAGTTCAGAGCGGCTGCTAGTTTGGAGTTGGGTGGTACCTCTTCGGGGGATGGTGGTGTAAACAATACTTTAGATGTTGGTTCGAAAGGTGTGAAGAAAGGAGTGTCCTGGGCTTCATTTTTTCCGTCTTCTTCAAGAAATATGAGCCATGAAGGGCTGGAGCTGAGTGACATGGAACCAACTTGCATTTATGGCATCCGTGTTGCTCAATGCTCATCGACAGTGCTCCGGGTAGAATTACCTAATTGGAAGAATACCCTCCTTGGCCACTTTATTGGTCGTAGACTAGGTTTTACCTTTGTTAAAGAAGCATTGCTGAAACAATGGCAGTTATCCGGGCATGTTGATGTTAACCCCTTGGAGAGTGGGTTCTTTGTTTTTCGTTTTAATTTGGAGGAAGATAAAGCCAAGGTTTTAGAAGGTGGTCCTTGGAATGTACTACGTAGGCCTTTAATCCTTAGACCTTGGAAACCAGGTATGAAGCTCAAGAAGGTTGTTCTGTCCTCTATTCCAGTTTGGGTTTCCCTCCCTAACCTCTCCTTTCATTTCTGGAACGTGGATGCTCTGAGTTCGATATCTAGTGTTCTTGGAAAGCCAATTGCCACTGACAAGATGACTAAGACAAAGGAAAGGCTTTCCTATGCGCGATTATGTGTCGAAATTGAAGCTTGCCATGACCTTCCCGATGAAGTGGCTGTCCATGATGATGAAGGTCTGGTTTTTTATCAAAAAATTATTTGTGAATGGTGCCCTCCTCGATGCGGCAACTGTATGACTTTTGGTCATTCAAGTTCTCAATGTGGTGCCAACCAAGGACCACAAAAGGCGACTGGCCGGAAAGAATGGAGGGTGAAGACTGTTGGCCTTTCTCAGGTGGCACATTTTGGTGGTGACTCTCAGACCAGGCACAGTGATGGAGCCAATTTTCAAAATTCAAATCGTGGTACTATTTTGGGAAGCAAAGGTGTTGGGATTGCACTACCCCCTAATAATAGTGGAGCAAAATCTATGGGGACTTCCAAAACTACCATATCTTTGGAGAAGAATGATGGTTTTTCAAAAAACTTGCCTAATAATATCCCTAAGAATCCGGCTGGGAAAGGGAAGGAGATTGTACACACCAATGCTTTTGCTTTGTTGGAAGATCTTACGGAGGAGGTAACATATGATCCTACGGAGCTAATGCTTGATGCTGACTCATGCAATATCTTATTGGGAAAAGATCTAGAAGATGACCAAAATAATAGGGACTCTTTAAACGAGGAAGCTGAGGTAGGAGATATATCACCTCTAGTAGTGGAGTCCAAAGCCGTGGAAGGAAGGAGGACATAGCTGTAACGGTTAGAGAAGATTTGGGAATTCTAGAAATTACAAATCCTACCCATACTACAACTGGAGATTCCCCCATTCAAGTGCAATCATTGGTCAATAATGAAGACATTGAGAAGATAGGAGAGAGAAAAGAAAACCCTAAGTTGGGAAGAGAAATTACAGCTACACCAAATCTAGACTTATTTCGGACTGTGGTGGCTCTATCAGGGATTCACTCTTGAAGGTCCTTGATGAGGATGGCAAGGCTGATGGAGAAAACCTAGGAAAAGGAGCAAGAGAAGACACTCGGCCAACTTTGAATGAGGTGGCAACCAGCAACTCGTTGGAGGTGTATAACCCAAATCTAATGGTGGATAAGTCTGTGGTAGTTTTGGAAGGTGACAAGGCCTTTGAAGAATCTCGGCATCTTGGGGAGAAAGAATTATTATCTTCTAAACCCTCTGCCAATTTTGAAAGATTGAAAAAGCAGGCCGCGGAGATTCGGGCAGCCCAAGGGTCTTCTGGTAAAGGTATGGGCCATTTAAATACTGTTTCTTACTCTATTTTGGGCCGACCCATGGGGAGCGGGTCTAAATTTCAAGCCCAATGGGTTCTCTCAAACCCGAAAGACCCTATTGGTGCTAAAGGAGATGGTCCTAGTAAAGGTGGGGGGGGGTGACATTCCTAACCTTGCTGCTAAATGAAGTGCTTATCATGGAACATTAGAGGTATGAATGCCTCTACCAAACGGCTAGGGATTAAGAAAGTTTGTATGGATCAACATTAAGTTGGCTTGTCTTCTTTAAACTAAAGTGAAGATGGAAAATTGTGCTGCTATTTTTGACCACTTTATTTCAGATTGGAAGTACTTGCATAATGGAGAGGCTGATTCTTCTGTTCGGATTTGGTTGCGGTGGGATCCTAAAGTCTTTAATGTTGAAGAAATCCAAATGACCAAGCAATTTATTCATGTTTGGTTGTCGATTTTGGGGATCTCTATTACCTTTCTTTGTACTGCAGTGTATGCTGTAAATTCTATGGAAGGCCGTAGGGATTTGTGGAGGGATGTGGGAGTTCTTGCCAATTCAATTCTGGATTCTTGGGTAGTCCTAGAGGATTTTAATGTGGTTCGGCATCAAAATGAGAAATTTGGAGGGGATCCCATTCGGCAGGAGGTTGTTGATGACTTTAACTCATTCATTGATGATACAGGGCTGGTTGACCTGAAATGGAAGGGGGAAGCTTTGACTTGGAATAATAGACAAACTGGGGATGCTCGTATTTATTGCAAGTTGGATAGGGTGATGGTGAACTTGGCTTGGAAGGATGCTCTTAGATCTTCTGAAGCAGTTTTTCTCCCTCCAAGTCTTTCAGACCATTCTCCAGTGGTTATGGCTGTCTTAGATTATGTTAATTTTGGCCGTAAACCATTCAGGTTTTTTGAGGTGTGGATTGGGAGAAATGGGTTTGATGAAGCTGTTATCAAGGATTGGGAGCAGCCTATTAGCATGACTCTTAATCCCATTCTTTGGTTTGCTGCCCGCTTGAGAAATGTCAAGAAGGAGCTTAGGCAGTGGAATAAAGATTGTGTTGGAGATGTGTTTGCTGCAGTGAAGGCTACAAATGCTGAATTAAATCAGATTCAATGTAACCTTGGTGCACACCCTGATGATGCGAACTTGGTTTCTTTGGAGACTCATGCTAAGGTGAAATAGTGGGAAGCTTTGGCCATAGAAGAAAAGTTTTTAAAAGAGAAATCCAGGGTGAAACACATTCAGCTGGGTGATGGAAACAATAGTTTCTTTCATAAATCTATGATTTGTAGGCAGAATAGAAATCATATTCTGGAAATTCAAGGGGAAGGGGGAGTTACCGTTAAGGATCCTAATCTTATTAAGGAAGAAGCTATCTCCTTTTACAAGAAGTTGTTTGGGGCTAATACTGATGATATAGGCTTTTTTCCCAATTCGGTTCCCCTACAAGGTGGTCTGTCTCTAGCCCAATAGGAAGTTCTTATTGGGAATGTGTCTAATAAGGAGATCATGGAAGTAGTGTTTGCTATGAAGAACTCCAAAGCTCCAGGACCTGATGGGTTTGGGGCTGCTTTTTTCAAACATTCTTGGGATGTTGTTGGTGAAGATTTGACTTTGGCTGTGAAGTGGTTCTTCTCTAAGTCTTGCCTACCGAGCCCGATTAATGCCACGTTCATTAGTTTGATCCCAAAGACTAGTGATGTTTCTTCTTTTGCTAGGTAGAGGCCCATAGCTCTTTGCAATCTCTTTTATAAGATTATTACCAAGATCTTATCTAATAGATTACAGGGAGTTGTTGGGCACGTGGTTAGTGATTGCCAGTCTGGCAGGTCCATTGTGGATAATATCCTCATCTGTCATGATGTGGTTAGAGGAATTGAGCAGAAAGGAACAAGTCCTACAGCTGTGTTGAAGATTGACCTCTATAAAGCTTATGACTCTCTCAGCAGGAAGTTTCTGTTTGACATTATTATGGAAATAATGGGATTCCCACAGAAGTTCATAGGTTGGGTGAAGGCTTGTGTTGGCTTCCCTTGTTTCTCCATCTTGCTCAATGGAAGCCCAGCGGGTTATTTTAAAGGGGGAAGGGGTATCAGGCAAGGGGATCCCATCTCCCCCTATCTTTTTACTATTGCTATAGAGGGTTTTTCAGCGTTGATGAGGAAGTTGGAAGTTGAGGGCAGTATCAGCCTTCTCCCCAGATGCTAGAGCTCCCACCTCTCACACCTTAATTTTGCAAATGATCTGATGATTTTTGTGAAGACCTCCCCTGATTCTATTTCGGCCTATCTGGGGGCTCTGGATGAATTTCATACCTTCTCTGGGTTGAAACTCAACAGGGCTAAGTCCTCTATTATTTTAGGAGGCCTCACCCATACGGCTAGACTGTAATTTTTAGAATTAACGAATTTTGTGGATACCCAAGCTTCCTATCCAGTACCTTGGTGTTCCTCTTATCTCTCGTAAGTTGGGCATTGCAGGTTGTTCCTCTATCTTGGATCGAGTGCGGAGCAAGCTTGATGGTTGGAAGGCCCGTTTCCTATCCTTTGCAGGGCGTGTACAACTTTTGAGTTCCGTCCTTCAAGGTTGCTATATTTATTGGTCAGGGATCTTTGCTCTACCTGGTGCTGTCAAGAAGAAGCTGGAATCCCTCTTCTCCAATTTCCTTTGGTCATGCCCGTCTCTTGAACGAAAGGTACATTATATCTCTTGGGATAATATATGTAAATCTAAGACTGAAGGGGCCTAGGCATTAGGAGAACTTTTTATATGAATACTGCTGGCATTCTTAAACAAATCTGGTGGATTGCCTCTAAGAAGGACAGTATTTGGGTTAGGTGGGTTCATACCCGATACCTAAAAAATGACTCTATTTGGACTGCTAAAGTCCCCCAAAACTGTTTTTGGGTTTGGCGGAAAGTTCTCAAGTATAGAGATTTGGTTGAGTCTCACATCCATCACATCATTGGGGATGGCCAGTCTACTAGACTATGGTTGATAATTGGCACCCCAAAGGAGTTTTGATAAAAAGATTTGGGGACCGTATCCGATATGATGCTGATTCTTTTCGCCTTGCTTTGGTTTCAGGCCTTATTAGAGATGGCAATTGGTATGTGCCCCCTCAGGGCTCCTTTGATTTGATTACTGTATGGAGAGATCTTCCTACTGTTCCCCTAGTAAGTGGGGGGGAAGGACCTTATTGTTTGGAAGAAAACCCCTAATGGCCTCTTCAGTACCAAATCGGCCTGGGATCTGATAAGGAGTGCTTCTAAGGTGGACTGGTTCAAACATGTTTGGTTCCCTGGGTATTTTCCTAGGCATTCCTGCACTACTTGGAGGTGTCTTATGGGGGTCTCCCAACTAAGGACCAACTCATTAAAAAAAATATTTTGGTTGGGCAGAATTGCGTCCTTTGTTAGGGGGGGGGATTGGAGAGTCACACCCATTTGTTCTTTGATTGTTCCTTTTCCAAACCTATTTGGGATAGGGTTAGCTCTTTATGTTCCCCTAGTGGGAATAGGCCTTCTGGCCTAACTGATGTGGTCAATTGGCTTTCATTTGTGGTGTGTACCAATGACAAGTTAGATGTCATTCCTAAGTTGACCTTTTGTGCTTTAGTTTACCATATTTGGTGGGAAAGGAATCAACTTCTTTTCAGCAATACTTCTAGGACCTTTGACAGAATCTTTCAAGATATCAAATTTGATGTTGTCACTAAAGGTTCTTACCCCCCCCCCGTTATGGGTGCCAATAACCCAAGGAATCAGTTCTTGGTTGAGAAATGGGGGATTCAAGTACATTGGACAATTTCGGTTCCCAAAGTTTGTTCTGGGTTTAAACCTCCTCCCCACATGGTATCGCTCCATTGTGATAGTTCTTTGAGTGCGGATAGAGTTGCATATGGGGGAATTATCCGTCATGCCATGGGAGACCCTATTCTGGCCTATGTAGGTAAAGGGTTGGAGGCTACTGTGCTTATCATGGAGTTATTAGCTATTCACAAAGGGGGGCCTTGTGCTTGGAGAGGGATTTTCATAATGTTTCAATCAAATCTGATTCGAAATTGGTGGTGGATATTCTTAATGGTGCGATCAGCTGCCCATGGAGTGTGTATGTGTTGAAATGCCAGATTAGCTCTCTCCTGAGCCAGTTGACTCACGTAGAAGTGATACATGTTTGGAGGGAACTGAACCAGCTGGCAGATTTTGTTGCTTCCATAAACAGTGGGGATAGGGAAACTATTATTTACCCCCCGGAGTTTCCTGAAGACCCGATGAGGCTGATTCATGAGGATACTGATAGGAAGACCTATTCTAGGCCTCCGTGATTGGGTTGGGGTTTTTGTCCTCCTTGTATTTTTGAGGGGTTTGTCCTCGGGGGGTGTGGGGCTTTTTCCTTGCCCTTAGGTCTGTCTAAGGGGTGGAAGTAGGCTGCCTTCTTTTGTATTTTGTTCTTTTTCTTATTTTTTTTTTTGATAGGTAATATGTGAGTGTATAGAACGAAAAAAGAAGATACAAAAGAAGGCAGCCAATCAC